>NC_134348.1:241091-328344 GCF_964195595.1 Calonectris borealis | reverse complement strand
AAAAGGGGCAAAACCCCCAGAAAATGGACTAAAAACCCTCAGAAAAGGGGCAAAACCCCCAGAAAATGGATTAAAAACCCTCAGAAAAGGGGCAAACCCCCTCAGAAAACAGGTTCAAACCTCCCTGGAAAAGAGGCTAAAAACCCCCAGAAAATAGGTTAAAAAGCCCCGGAAAATAGGTTAAAATCCCCCCCCTCAGAAAATGCTTCAAACTCCTCTGAAAATGAGAAAAAAAAAACAGAAAATGGGTTAAAAAACTCCCCCTCAGAAAATAGGTTCACATCCCCCAGAAAAGGCGCAAAAAGCCCTGAAAAACAGGCTAAAAAGTCCTCAGAAAAGGGATAAACCCCCCAGAAAATAGGTTAAAAACCCCCGGAAAAGGGGCAAAACCCCCAGAAAATGGACTAAAAACCAAATGGGACTAAAAAGACTCAGAAAAGGGGCTTAAACCCCCCCGGAAAAGGGGCTTAAACCTCCCCCCCCGGAAAAGGGTTCAAATCCCTCAGAAAAATGGCTTAAAAAAGCCAGAAAATGCCTTAAAAAAACTCCCCGTCAAAACATAGGTTCAAACCTCCCAGAAAAGGAGCAAAAAGCCCCCAGAAAAAGGGGCTAAAAATCCCTGGGGAAAAGGGTCTAAAACTCCCCTCAGAAAACAGATTCAAACCTCCCTGGTAAAAGGCCTAAAAACCCTCGGAAAATGGGTTAAAAATCCCTGGAAAATGGGTTAAAAACCCCCAGAAAAGGGGCTCTCCCCTGGGCCCTGGCGCCGAGGGGGGGGGGGGACCCGAGCACCCACCTCTCTCGGCTGCCCCTGCCCCGCCTGCCCGCGTCGCCCGGCCCCGGCACGTTGCCAGCGCACTGAAAAGACAGTCGTGCGAACAACGTGTTACAGACGGACGGACAAACCCCCCCCCCCTTCCTCCTCCTCCTCCTCCTCCCCCCCCAGGGCTGGAAAACGGGGTAAAACGAAGCAAATTTGGGTGTTTTTTACGCTTACTGGAGCGCTTCTCGGAAGAACTGGTAAGCGCCGTGGTTGTGTTTAAACACCGTCAGCATCACCTTCTTCATCTGCGTGCTGGGGGAGACACGAGGAGGGAGGCGGGGGGAGCTCAGCCAGGGGTGGGCAACCCCAAAACCGCCTGGTTTTCCCCCAAAAAAAAAGCTATCGGTTGTCACCTGTTGGCCACCAGCTGGAGAATTTGGAGGAGGAACTTGCCCAGCCCTCGCCGCCGGACCCTGCTCTCCAGCTGCACCTCGTAGCTGTAGGATAAACCGCAGGGGTGTTATAAAGTGGAAAAGACCCTTTTTTTGAGGTTTTTTACCCCATTTTCGGGGCTACTCACCAGTAGAGAACCTCGTCGCCGCACTCGACGTCGAAGCGGAAGTGGGAAAAGGCGACGGGGCCGGCGCCGGGCTCGCGGGCGATGAGGTACCAGGCTCGGTCGTCCCGCAGCTCCTCCCGCTTCTCCCGCTCCTTCCAGCCCCACTCGCTCTGTTCGTACCTGCCCGTTTGGGGTGAAAAACAAGGATTTTGGGGCAAAGCACACCAATGATTGGAGGGAAAAATCACCAGAGCGATTTGGCGGGCAAAAAAACCCCCAAATCCCAGCGATTTTGGGGGTAAACCCCCCCCCGCCAACCACTTTAGGGGTAAAAAAGCCAAACCCCCAATGATTTTGGGGCGCAACAACCAACCCCAACAATTTGGGAGGCAAAAAACACCAAAGCCCAACAATTTGGGGGGTAAAAAAACCAAACCCCCAACAATTTGGGGGGGGGGCAACAACCCCCCGCCAACCATTTTGGGGGCAAAAAAGCCAAATGCCCAACGATTTTGGGGGGCAACAACCCCAAACCCCAACAATTTGGGGGGCAAAAAACCCCAAACCCCAACAATTTTGGGGGCAACCCCCCCCATGATTTTGGGGGGCAACACCCCCAACAATTTGGGGGCAACCCCCCCGCCAACCATTTTGGACACAAAAAAAAATATTCAACAATTTTTGGGGAAAAAAACCCAAAGCAATGATTTTGGGGGAACCCCCCCAACAATTTTGGGTCAAAAAAAACCCCAACAATTTTAGGCAGACATTCCCACAGCCCCCCCTCCCCCCCCCCCCGATTTTGGGGCTGCAAAACCCCCAAAAATTTTGGGAGCAAACCTAATCCCAACCATTTTGGGGGGCAAAACCCAAACCTCAACAATTTGGGGACCAAAAACCCAAGAATTTGGGGGCAGCAAAACAACCCCCCAACCGTTTTGGGGGGCAAAATAAAAAAAAACAACACCGAACAGCTTTGGAGCCTGAGAATCCCCCCAACTATTTTGGGGGCAAAAACCCAAACCCCAACAATTTGCGAGGGGGGCAAAAAAACCCACCAGCTTCACAATTTTGGGGCAAAAAACCTCCTCAGCTCCACAATTTGGGGGGCAAAAAAAAAAAAGCTCCATAATTTTGGGGCACAAAACCCCACCCCAACGATTTTGGGACCCCAAAAAACACCCCCCCAACAACTTTGGGGAGCAAAAACCCCAACAACTTTGGGACAAAAACCACAAGGATTTTGGGGAGCAAAACCAACCTCAATGATTTCAGAGTAAAAAATACGATTTGGGGGAGCAAAACCAACCTCAATGATTTTGGGAGCAAAATCCCCCATGATTTGGGGGGCACAGAATCAAAAACCCCACAATTTTGGGGCGGGGGGGCAAAACCGAAACCCCCCACCATTTTGGGGGGGGTGCAAAACCCAACCCCCCCCACGATCTGGGGGAGAAAAAACCCCACGATTTCGGGTCACGGCAGGCGAGGGTTCCCCATGGCTCCCGGCAAGGAGCTGGAGCCCTCGTGAGCCCTCCCCCGCGCGGCGCCGGGATCTCGGCGCTACGGTTGTGCCGCGCCGACGGGCGGCCGCACCGGCGGCGGAGCGCGACTCACAGCGTCTGCATGTTGGCCTTGGTCAGCTCGAAGGCCCACTCGAGGGTGGCGGGCTCCAGCCCGGAGACGCGTTTGCACTCGATGGCGACGTTCAAACTACGGGAGATGCCGGGAGGGAAACGGCGTCGGCACCGGGGATAACGCCGGCGGCGCCGGGAACGACCTCGGTGACACCGCGACGGGCAACACTCACCCGTTCCGGTCGTATTTCTTGAAAACCGGGAAAGCTTCGAGGGGATCTTCGAGCTGGAAGAAACCAAACAGCACCCCAAAAAACAAACGGGGAAGGTTTGCTCCCACCCGCCAGGCCCTGCTCTGTGGTATTTCACCAATTCTGTGGGGTTTTACCCCGTTTTTTGAACCCCACCGGCGAGGGGAACACTCACTTTGTTGGCGGCTTCCACCTTGGCGCAGACGGCGTCCATGGCCGCTCGCTCCTCCAGGCGCTTTTGCTTCTTCTCCTTGGCTTTGCTTGACTTTCTCTGCGGCGAGAAACGTCAAAAAAGCTAATTTTCACTAAATCTGCGTTATTTTAACAAATACCGAAGCTCCGCCCATCAACAGCGGGAAAGTTTGCCTAGAAATAAATAATAATTAAAGCCCACGGATTAAAAAAATAAGCAAGTTACAGGTGACAAGCGGGGTTTGCCACAAAATCCTTGCAAAAAAGCAGTTTTTGGGTAAAAAAGTGTTTTGAGGAGCACATGGGGGCGCGCTGAACCCTCCCGGTCCCCGTGGGAGTGGGAAAGCTTTGTCGTGGCCTAGTCCCTGGGGTCGTTACCACTGGGGTAATTAAATTAGTGCGGGTTTGCCCTTAAATCTTTGGTGTTTTAACGAAGCTGGTGCTCGTTAGATAGGCCAGGACAGGGAGATGGCACCGAGCAGCATCGGCGTGAAGTTATCGCTTTTAAGTGCTTCTTTCTCTTGAATTTTAGGAGTCCGCCGCCAGAATTAACCCAAAATGTGGGCAATTTTACCCCAAAATGAGGGAGGGGAGCCCCACAATCCTGCTGGGATCCCTTCAAATCCCCAACGAATCCCGAAGACCCGCAAGGTATCGAAGCGGATCTGGGGATTCCTGAGCTTCGCCTCCACCAAAACTAAGTTCAAAACATCCCAAAATCAGTACTTTACAGGAAAAACACTGATGCACGTGGTTTGGGGAGGAGTACAGGGCAAGCCTCCCCCCAAAATACACCTGTTGGCAGTTTTGGGGGAAATTAAGGGTTTTTTGAGGGTTGGAGCGGGGTTTTTTCCCTACCACCTGCTGCTGGCTGGACCCTAAAAGCTCCGGTTTTGGCTCGTTTTGGGGAGAAAACCTGCAGGTTTTCCGGCAGTTGGGGTCCATGGTTAGAGGGGAGGTGAGGACTCTGGGGTCTCCCAGTGTCCCTGCAACCCCCCCATAGGGACCCCCAAAACCCTTGGGGCCTCTGAATGCACCCTGCTGCACCCCAAACACCTGCTCTCCCCCCAAAAAAACACACACCCACCTCAGAGACCCCTCCATCCCCCTAAACAGCCCCAAATCCCCCCTCAAATTCCCTCAGCGATCCCCTCACCTCCCTCCGGCCCTCCTTAACCCCCCCTCCACAGAGGCCCAAATCCCCTAGAAGGGCCCCAAGTCTCTTCAGGGAGCCTCAAACCCCCTCAGAGGGTCCCACATTTTCTCATGGAAGCCCCAAGTCCCCTCGGAGGAACCTCAAGTCCCCATGAAAAGTCCTAAAGCCTCTCACAGGAGCCCCAACTCTCCTCGTAAGAGCCCCAAAGCCCCTCAGAGAGTCCCAAATCTCCTCACAGGAGCCCCCAACGGCCTCAGAGGGCCCCAAGTATCCTCACAGGAGCCCTAAATCGCCACAGAGAGTCCCACATTTCTTTGTAAGACCCCAATTCCCCTCACAGGAGCCCCCAGTCCCCGCATAGAGCCCCAAGTATCCTCATAAGAGCCCCAAACGCCCTTAGACGGGCCCAAATCCCCACGAAAGGTCCCAAATCTCCACATAGGAGCTCCCAGTCCCCTCAGAGGGTCCCAAATCGCCTCATACAAGGCCCGTATCTCCTCACAGGAGCCCCCCACCCTCTCAGATGGCCCCAAATCGCCTCATAGAAGCCCCATATCTCTACATAGGAGCCCCCCCATCCTCTCAGACGGCCCCAAATCGCTTCAGAGGAGCCTCAAAGGCCCCGCCCCTCTCCCCTTCTCCTCAGGACAAGCTCCCCCGCCCCGGCCAGGCCCCACTCACCCCCATGGCGGCGGCGAGCGCGGCCGCGGCGGCTCCTCACGGCGCGGGGGCGCGGAGAGGACTGAGGGGGGGCGCGCGGGAGCGCGCCCTATATATAGGGGGGGGGGCGGCGGCGCGCGAGCCTGCGGCCGGCCAGCGCCACTACGCCTGCGCAGAAGGGAGGGGGGCGGAGAGAGGGAGGCGCGCATGCGCGTTGCTGCAAGCGGTGGGGAGGTGTGCGAGGGGACGCGCATGCGCTGTAGGGGCGGGGGAGCTGGCGCGTGGCGGCGCCGTTGGGCGCGAAGGCAGCTCGTCGCTGATTGGCTGAGAGGGGCGAGGGCGGGAGAGCGGGGGGGGGGGGGCTGCCCGTTCGCTGAGGGGAGAGGCGCCATGGCGGATCCGCGGCCCCCAGGTCTGACCCACAGCCCGGCCCCGGGGCCCTCGGCACGACCCATAACCCCGCCCCACGGCCCTGCCCCATAGCCCGGCCCCAGGACCCTTGGCCTGACCCACATCGCAGCCCCACAGCCCTCGGCCTGATCCATAGCCTGGCCCCACAGCCCTTCCTGAAAGCCCTCGGCCTGACCCACAGCCCTGCCCCACGGTCCTGCCCCACAGCCCAGCCCCGGGGTCCTCAGCACGGCCTGTAACTCTGCCCCATGGCCCTGCCCCACAGCCCTGGCCCACAGCCCTCGGCCTGCCCCATAGCTCAACCCCACGGCCTTGCCCAAGAGCCCTCAGCTCACTCCACAGCCCTTGGCCTGCCCCATAGCCTGGCCCCGTGGCCCTGCCTGAGAGCCCTCAGCCCTCCCCACAGCCTTGCCCCACATCCCAGCCCCAGAGTCCTCGGCCTGCCCCACAGCCCTGCCCCATAGCGGCCCCACAGCCTACCCCTGAGCCCTGACCCACAGCAGCCCCATATCCCTGAGCCCCATAGTCCATACCCAGCCCCACAGCTGGCCCCATAGCCCACATCTGTCAGCCAAGCCCCATAGCCTGCCCCACAGCACCCCCAGAAATGGGGGGCACCCCGCACTCCCATCCTGACCGCTGCACCCCACAAGACCCTGGATGGGGGGTGTGGAGTGACAGGGGCAGCCCCACGGCATGTGAGCATCAGGGAGCCTGTGATGGGGGGTGGGGGGGATCCCCATGGGCCCCCCCCCAGCCCCACAGTGGGTCAGATCCCCAGCCCCACATCAGCCCCATGGCCCCCCCAGCCCCACAGCAGCCCCGTGGCCCCACAGTGGGACAGACCCCCAGCCCTACAGCAGCCTCACAGCCCCCCCAGCAGCATAGTGGGACAGCCCCCCAGCCCCACATCAGCCCCATGGCCCCCCCAGCCCCACAATGGGTCAGATCCCCAGCCCCACATCAGCCCCATGGCCCCCCCAGCCCCACAGCAGCCCCACAGTGGGACAGCCCCCCAGCCCCACATCAGCCCCTTTGTCCCCCTGCCGCCCCCTGGCCCTTTGTTCCCTCCAGCCACACGCGGGGGGGGTGACACGGCCCCGCACACACGTGTGCCCCCCCACCCCCGCTATGGGTCCCAGCCGCATACACACCCCACGGCGAGCCTGGGACCCCTGTGTCTCCACCCCCCCGTGCCCCCCCCCCATGCCCCCCCTTGCCGCCGGCGGAGGGGTACGCTGGGGGCGGGGGGGCCGTGCTGAGGCCGGGGGAGCTGGAACTACTTTGGCACCGTCAGGCGGCGGGAGCGGCCAGCGGCGCATTGTGTGGGCGCGGGTGGGCTCGGGTGGGCGCCGGGACCCCCCCCCAAACACCCCCCCACCCATCCCCCCCCCTCCCCTTTACCCCCCCTCCCAACTTTACTTCCCATTTTGGGGGGGGGGGTCCTCCTTTTTGGGGAGAGGAGCCCCAGCCGCCCAACGCAGCAACACCGCATCCCCCCCCCCCAATTCCCACGCCCCCTCCTCCCCCCCCAAAATAACCAAGGTTGGGCTAAAGTTTGGCATGGGGCAGCAGGGCTGAACCCCCCCCTCACCGGCGGGGCCTTGTGGGGTCCCCCCGGGGGGGGATTTGGGGGGTCACCCTGAGGCCCCCCCCCCTCCCCAGGCAATGCCGTCGGTGATGGAGAAGCCCTCGGGGATCCTGTCCCGCAGCCGGGCGAAGTCGGTGGCCGCCGGCGGTGGCCCCCCCCCTTCCGAGGACGAGGGCAGCGAGGACGAGCACGCCCACGGTGAGTGGCCCCCCCCAAAAAAACAGGCCTGTGCACCCCCTGCCCCCCAAAACACTCCTGTGCCCCCCCCCGCCCCCTAAAACGCGCCTGTGTCCCCCCCGCCACATCACACGTGTGTGTCGGGGTGCACCCCACGTGTTGGGGGGGGGTGTCTGCGCTCACGTCACCCCCCACCCGTGGGGTTTTGTGGGGGGGGACACAACACGGGGACACATTTGAGGGGGGGGAACAAAGCCCCGTCCCCATTGTCCCCGGCTGCCCGCATGTGCGCCGGCCGCCGGCTTTGTTCGCCGGCGGGGAGGGGGTCACAACCACTGCCCCCCTTTCACGCAACCACGGGGGGCCGGCGTAGACCCCCTCGTTAACCCCCGTCCCCACTCTTTTCCCTCTCCCCCCCCCACCCCAGACAGCATGATCCGGGTGGGGGCTGACTACCAGGCGGTGATCCCCGACTGCAAACCAGGTAGGGACGATTTGGGGGGGGCTGGGGTGGGGGCTGGGGGGTGTCACCCCCCCCCTTTGACCTCCCTGCCCCCCCCCCAGAGAGCCCCGCCCGCTACAGCAACAAGGAGCTGAAGGGGATGCTGGTCTGGGCCCCCAACCACTGCGTCTCCGACGCCAAACGTGAGCCCCCCGCCATTGTATCGGGGCGTCCCTTGGTGGGGGGGGCTGCGGGCTGCTCCCCACCCACTCTGACACCCCTTTTACACCCCCCTTCTACCCCCCCCAACACCCCCTTTGCCCCCCCATAACCCCCCTTTACCCCATGTACACCCCCAACACCCCCGTTACCCCCCCAACCTCCCCCTTTACCCCCCCCAACCTCCCCCTTTACACCCCCTTTGCGCCCCCAACATCCCCTTCACCCCCCCACCCCTTTTACCCCCCCTTTTTCCCCCCCAACACCCCCTTTGCCCCCCCTTTACCCCCCAACACCACCTGCACCTCCCCTTTACCCTCCCTCAACCCCCCCCAACCCCCCCTTTACCTCCTCAGTGGACAAATACATCGCCATGGCAAAGGACAAGCACGGCTACAACATTGAGCAGGTACCTGGACCCCCCCAAACAAGCATGGGGTCCCCCCGGGCTGTCCCCCAAGCACCTCCTGACCCCCCCCGTGTGTGTCCCCCGCCAGGCTCTGGGGATGCTGCTGTGGCACAAGCACGACGTGGAGAAGTCCTTGGCCGACCTGGCCAACTTCACGCCTTTCCCGGACGAGTGGACGGTGGAGGACAAGGTCCTTTTCGAACAGGCTTTCAGCTTCCACGGCAAGAGCTTCGCTCGCATCCAGCAAATGGTGAGAGACCCCCCGGCAAAATGCACCCCCAAACCCCCCGCACCCCCCCTGTGGGGGAGGGCACCTGGTCCCAGCCCCCTGGTGACCCCCCGTGGCAGCTGGATCCATCCCCGGCCTCATCCGGCATCTCCTGGTGACCCTGGGCCGGGGGTTGCTGTCCCCACGGCCCCCCTAGGCTGTCCCCTGGGGAGATGGGGGGGAACGGGCTGCCCCGGGACCCCCCCCCGGCGTCGAGGAGATGGTACAGGCCACCTGTGTCTCTCGC
This sequence comes from Calonectris borealis, assembly GCF_964195595.1. NCBI lineage: Eukaryota > Metazoa > Chordata > Aves > Procellariiformes > Procellariidae > Calonectris > Calonectris borealis. The sequence continues at coordinate 319,422 of NC_134348.1, read as the reverse complement.
CATAGATGGTATGTGCCACCTCTGACCGCCCCCCTCCAGGGGTACATGCCACCCCCTGACCCCCCCATAGGAGATGGTACATGCCACCCCCTGACCCCCCCATAGGGGATGGTACGTGCCACCCCTGACCACCCGCAGATGGTACATGCCACTCCCTGACCCCCCCCCCCAAGGGGTACATGCCACCCCCTGACCCCCCCATAGGGGATGGTACATGCCACCCCCTGATCCCCCCCCCATAGCAGGTGGTACATGCCACCTCCTGACACTCCCCTCCCCCCCAGGGCATGGTACATGCCACCCCGACCACCCCCAGATGGTACATGCCACCCCCTAACTCCCCCCCATAGGGGATGGTACATGCCATCGCCTTAACCCCCCCATAGGAAATGGTATGTGCCATCCCTGACCCCCCCCCCCCGAAGGGGTACCTGTCACCTCCTGACCCCCCCCCCATAGGGGATGGTCCGTGCCACCCCGACCCCCCCAGATGGTACATGCCACCCCGACCCCCCCCATAGGAGACGGTATGTGCCACCTCCTGACCCCCTCCCCCATGGGGATGGTATGTCCCACCCCGACCCCCTCATAGGAGATGGTACATGCCACCTCCTGACCCCCCCCCAGGGGATGGTACGTGCCACCTCCTGACCCCCCCCCCAGGGGATGGTACGTGCCACCTCCTGACCCCCCCCCTCCTCCCAGGGGATGGTACGTGCCACCTCCTGACACACCCCCCCCTCCAGGGGATGGTACGTACCACCCCGACCCCGCCCCCAGCGGTGCCACCTGCTCTCCCCCGCCCATCCCAGCAGGTGGCACCTCCCACCCACGCCCCCTTCTAAGGGGCTCCGCCCCTTTTTTTAGGGGTTCCTAACCCCCCATTTCTAGGGGACTCCCCCCCATATTTAGGGGGTTCCTCCCCCATCTGCCCCCCCTATTGTTAGGGCGTTCCCCCCCATTTATGGGGTTTCCCCCCATTTCTAGGGGGTTCCCCGCTGCCTCCTCCCCCCACTTCCTAGGGGGTTCCCCCCCACATTTAGGGGGTTCCCTCCACATCCCCCCCCTTCATTTCTGGGGGTTCCCCCCCCATATTTAGGGGGTTGCCCCCATATTTAGGGTTCCCCCCCATAGTTAGGGGTCCCCCCCATATTTAGGGCATTCCTTCCCCATTGCTAGGGGGTTCCCCCACATCCTCCTCTTCATTTCTAGGGGTCCCCCCGCTTTTTTAGGGGGTTCCCCCCCAGTTTCTTGGTATTTCCCCCCAGTTTCCCCCCTTTATTTCTAGGAGTTCCCCCCCATATTTAGGGGTCCCCCCCATATTTAGCGGGTTGCCCCCCATATTTAGGGTTCCCTCCCATATTTAGGGAGTTCCCCCCATATTTAGGGGATTCCTTCCCCACTTCTAGGGGGTTCCCCCCACATCTCTCCCATTTTTAGGAGTTTCCCCCCCCATTTCTAGAGATGCCCCGCCCCCATTCTTAGCAGTCCCCCTCCCCACTTCCCACCCCATCCTTAAAACAAACCCCCTCCCCCCCAAAACTCACCCTGTCCCCCCCCCTTCCCCCCCTCCCCCGCAGCTCCCCGACAAGCTCATCCCCAGCCTCGTTAAATATTATTATTCCTGGAAAAAAACCCGCACCCGAACCAGCGTCATGGACCGACAGGCGCGACGGCTCCTGGGCCGCAAAGACCGCGACGACAGGTAACCCCCCCCCGCCTTCCCCCCTAAACCAACCCCTAAACCCCCCCAAAATCCTCTTTTTCACCCCCGTTTCCATAGCAACGACGAGACTGACGACCACCGCCCCGTTAACGAGGGGGAGACAGAACCACCAAAAGAGGTTTTTTGGGGGGGGGGGGGGCGGGGCTGGGGTCACCGCGCTCACTTTGTGAGCGCGGTGACCCCAGCCCCGCCCCCCCCCCCCCCCCAATTCATAAATTCCAGCCTTTTTACCCCAAAACCGCCACGCGCAAAGAGGCGCAATATCGGCACCACCCCCCGGCGCGGCACCGCCGCCGCCCCCCCCGCGGGATGCACCTCAGCCGCGAGGACGTCGCCGGCGTCACCGCCAACCCCGACTTGGGGGCGCTGGCCCTGCGCCAGTTGGATTGTCAACTGGTTTCCCTCAAACGACAGGTAAAACACCCCCCCCCCAAAAAAAAAACCAGAATCTAAGGGGTGCCCCCTAACTTATGGGGTGCCCCCCAAGATTTGGGGTGCCCCCCCAAGATGTGGGGGTGACCCCTGAGACATCCCCCCCCCCCCCCCCTCTTTTGCAGGTGCAGCGGATCAAGCAGATCAACAGCGGCTTGAAGCAGGCGCTGGAGGGCGGCGTGGAGGGGCTGCGGCCGCCGGAGGTGAGGTGTCCTGCCCCGCGCTGTCCCCGCGGTGTCCCCACACGCCCCACGGTGTCCCCATGGTGTCACATGGTGTCACAGCCGTGCCCCGCGGTGTCCCCTTCTGCCCCACGGTGTCCCCATGCGCCCCACGGCGTCCCCACGTGCCCCCTCGTGTCCCTGCTGTGCCCCACAGTGTCCCCATGATGTCCCCTTGTGCCCCACAGTGTCCCCTCATGCCCCATCGTGTCCCTGCTGTGCCCCACAGTGTCCCCACGGTGTCCCCTTATGCCCCATCATGTCCTGCCATGCCCCCCAGTGTCCCCACATGCCCCATGGTGTCACACCACGGCCCCCACAGTGTCCCCATGTGCCCCGCGGTGTCCCCATGGTGTCCGCATGTGCCCCGTGGTGTCCCCACGTGCCCCACGGTGTCCCCATGGTGTCCCCATGTGCCCCGTGGTGTCCCCACATGCCCCATGGTGTCCCCATGGTGTCCCCACGTGCCCCATCGTGTCCCTGCTGTGCCCCACAGTGTCCCCATGATGTCCCCTTGTGCCCCACAGTGTCCCCTCATGCCCCATCGTGTCCCTGCTGTGCCCCACAGTGTCCCCACGGTGTCCCCTTATGCCCCATCATGTCCTGCCATGCCCCCCAGTGTCCCCACATGCCCCATGGTGTCCCACCATGGCCCCCACAGTGTCCCCATGTGCCCCGCGGTGTCCCCATGGTGTCCCCATGTGCCCCGTGGTGTCCCCACGTGCCCCACGGTGTCCCCATGGTGTCCCCACGTGCCCTATCGTGTCCCTGCTGTGCCCCACAGTGTCCCCATGGTGTCCCTATGTGCCCCACAGTGTCCCCTCATGCCCCATCGTGTCCCTGCTGTGCCCCACAGTGTCCCCACGGTGTCCCCTTATGCCCCATCATGTCCTGCCATGCCCCCCAGTGTCCCCACATGCCCCATGGTGTCCCCATGGTGTCCCCATGTGCCCCACGGTGTCCCCACATGCCCCACGGTGTCCCCACGTGCCCCGTGGTGTCCCCACGTGCCCCACGGTGTCCCCACGTGCCCCATGGTGTCCCCACGGTGTCCCCACGTGCCCCGTGGTGTCCCCACGTGCCCCACGGTGTCCCCATGTGCCCCACGGTGTCCCCACGTGCCCCATCGTGTCCCTGCTGTGCCCCACAGTGTCCCCATGGTGTCCCCACGTGCCCCATCGTGTCCCTGCTGTGCCCCACAGTGTCCCCATGGTGTCCCCACGTGCCCCACGGTGTCCCCACGGTGTCCCCTCATGCCCCATCATGTCCCTGCCGTGCCCCACAGCGTCCCCCATCCCCCAACACGTCCCCACACCCCCCCTCTCCCCCCAGGGCAACGGCAAATTCAGCTCCCGCTGGACGACGGACGAGCAGCTCCTGGCGGTGCAGGGTGAGCCCCCCCCCTCCTCGTTACCCCTCGTTACCCTCGTTACCCTCGTTAACCCCGCTGCCCTCGCCAGCCCTGCGGCGCTACGGCCGCGACTTCCCGGCGGTGGCGGGGGTGCTGGGGAACAAGACGGCGGCGCAGGTGAAGAGTTTCGTGCTGGGCGCCCGCCGCCGCTTCGGCCTCGACCGGCTGCTGCGGGAACGGGAGGCCCAGAGGGGGGGGGACCCCCCCGCGCCCCCCCCCGGGGAGGGGCAGGAGGAGGAGGAGGAGGAGGAGGAAGAGGTGAGGGGGGCGGGGGGCGGTGTGGGTCTAGGGACGGGGACCAGTCCCAGCCCTGATGCAAGGACTGGTCCCAGTTCCAGCCCTATTCCTGGTCCTAGTCCCAGTTCCAGTCCTGACCTGGGCACTGGTCCCAGTCCCAGTTCAAGGACTGGTCCCAGTTCCATCCCCGGTCCCAGTTCCATCCCCAGTCCCATTCCTGAGCCAGACACTGGTTCCAGTTCCAAGCCAGGGACTGGTCCCAGTCCCAGCCCTAGTCCCAGTTCCAGTCCTGAGTTGGGCACTGGTCCCAGTCCCAGTGCAAAGACTGGTCCCAGTTCTATCCCCAGCCCTGGTTCCAGTTCCAGTCCCACTCCTGGTCCCAGTTCCAGTCCTGATGGAAGGACTGGTCCCAGTTCCAGTCCCAGTCCTGGTCCCAGTTCTGGAGCTGAGTCCCACTCCCGTCCCTGATCCTGGCCCTGCCCCTACCCTGGCCCCGCCCCTAGGCTCCGCCCCGATCCAGCCCTGGCCCCGCCCCTAGGCTCCGCCCCGATCCAGCCCCGACACCGCCTCTCTTCCCGCAGGTGCAGATCACGGGGGTGTCTCGCCCGGCCCCGCCTCCCGCCTCGGCCCCGCCCCCCAGCGCGGCCCCGCCGCCGGCCCCGCCCCCGCCGCCCTCCCCCTCGCGGCCCCCCCAGCCCCCGCCCCTCCTGCGCCCGGCCCCGCCCAACGCCCCGGTGCTGCCGCGGCCGCCGCCGCCGCTCCAGCAGGGCCGGGCCCCGCCCCCCCTCATCCGCCCCGGCCACGCCCCCGCCGCCCGGCCACGCCCTCCCGCCGCCGGCCACGCCCCGCCCCGCTGAGCACTGGGATCCGCCCTCCCCGGGCGCGCCAAGCCCCCGCCGCAGCGCCCCCTGCTGGGCCGGAGGACACGCGGCTCCGGGGAGGGCGGGGGGACCCTGGGGGGTCCCGAGGGAGTTCGGGGGGTCCCGGGGGCGGGGGGGGGTGTGTCCCCGGCCGCGTTTGCAATAAAGGTATTTTACTAGAGCGGCTGCGTGCGCTAGCGGGTACTGGGAGCACTGGGAGTTACTGGGAGCACTGGGAGACTAGGGGGGCGGGTTACTGGGAGCACTGGGGTGCACCCGGTGGGTCCTGGGGTTGTACTGTGAGTGCTGAGCTACACCCAGCGCGTACTGGGCGGGCACTGGTCCGTACTGGGAGCCCTAGTCTATACTGGGAGCACTGGTCCATACTGGGAGCACTGGTCGGAGGCAACAAATCTTTCTGGAAAGTTTTTAATCTAGAACCTGGAAAATCCACAGCGGCGCGGGCCGGGGGCGGGGCCAGCGGCACTGCCCCTCCCCCCCGGGGCAGCAGCACCCCCAGGGCGCCCCCCCCGCGCCGCCTGGCAAGGGGTGGCCGTGCCCGGGGGGAGGGGGGAGGGGCTGGGGACCCCCTCCCCCCCCGAGGTATGTAAAGGGCGGGTGCAGCCCCTCCCCCCCCCCAGGCATCCGCGTGCCCCCCCGGGGGCGGGGCTACAGCAGGTCAAAGGGGGCGACCCCGCCCCCCTCCCCTCCCCCCGGGGGTGGGGGTGACCCCCGGCAGCAGCAGAACCCCTCCCCTCCCCCCCCCCCCGGGGGCCCTTCCTGAGTGAGGGGGGGGAGGGGACACCCCCGTGTCCCCCCGAGGGCGGGGGGAGGGGCAGGACACCCACCACAGCCCCCCGCGGGGGGGGGAGGGGGTGTCCCCTAAGGCCACCGGGGGTCCCTGGGGGGCACCGGGGTGTCCCCATAAGGCTCTGGGCCGTCCCCGTGTCCCCCCCCAATAAGGCTCGGGGATGTCCCCACAGGTCCTGGGGACACCGGGAATGTCCCCAAGTCCGTCCAGGCCACCCCTGGGGGTCCCTGGGCCATCAGGACGTCCCCAGAGGTCCCTGAAGCCACCCAAAGATGTCCCCAAGAGGCCCTGGGCCACCCAGGATGTCCCCAGAGGTCCCAGATCCATGCAGAACGTCCCCAGAGGTCCCTGGGCCACCAGGACGTCCCCACGAGGTCCTGGTCCATCCAGGATGTCCCCAAGTCCCCAGAGGTCCCTGGGCCACCAGGACGTCCCCACGAGGTCCTGGTCCATCCAGGATGTCCCCAAGTCCCCAGAGGTCCCTGGGCCACTAGGACATCCCCATGAGGTCCTGGTCCATCCATGATGTCCCCACAGGTCCCTGGGCCACCAGGATGTTCCCAGAGGTCCCTGGACCATCCAGAACGTCCCCACATGTCCCTAGGCCACCAGGACGTCCCCATGTCCCCTGTCCATCCAGGACATCCCCATGAGGTCCTGGCCCATCCAGAATGTCCCCACATGTCCACGGGCCACCAGAATGTCCCCATGTCCCCTGGACCATCCAGAACGTCCCCGCATGTCCTCGGGCCACCAGGACGTCCCCATGTCCCCTGGTCCATCCAGGACGTCCCTGCATGTCCTTGGGCCACCAGGACGTCCCCATGTCCCCATGTCCATCCAGAACGTCCCCAGGCCACCAGGACGTCCCCACGTCCCCATGTCCATCCAGAACGTCCCCAGGCCACCAGGACGTCCCCACGTCCCCATGTCCATCCAGAACGTCCTCAGGCCACCAGGACATTCCCACGTCCCCATGTCCATCCAGAACGTCCCCAGGCCACCAGGACGTCCCCACGTCCATCCAGAACGTCCCCAGGCCACCAGGACGTCCCCACGTCCCCATGTCCATCCAGAACGTCCCCAGGCCACCAGGACGTCCCCACGTCCATCCAGAACATCCCCAGGCCACCAGGACGTCCCCTGGTCCATCCACGACGTCCCCACAAGTCCTTGGGCCACCAGGACGTCCCCACACACCCCACCCCCCCCCCTCCCCACCCCACCCCCATCAATCCATCACGGCGTGCGTCCCCACCCCACCCCCCCCCTCCCCTCCACGAGGAGATGACGGAAGGCGGTGGGGTGCTGACATCATCATCATCATCCCCTCCCCCCCTCCCCGCCCCGCCCGCTCAGAGCTTCAGCTCATTGGCCACCTTGGAGGCGATGTTCTTGAAGGCCATGGAGGTACCGGCGATGCGTTTGAAGCGGACGCCGTTGAGGGAGAGGCGGGGAAGTTTGCAAACCTCCATCTCCCATTGGACGAAGGAATCGTGACCCGGAGCCCCGTGGGCGCAGAGGAGGACGAAACGCTCCTGGGGTTCGCATCGACAACTGTTGGCGTCCAGAACTTTCCGGATTTCGCGTAACATCTCGCCGGGTTCTAAAGAACTCGTCGTCTTCATGCTCCAGGTGAAACGTAAAGAACGAGGTTTGGCTTCTCGACCGCTGGCTTCCCGGGATTCTTTTTCGGGACCGACTGTTGGTCTGGGGGGAGGGGAGGGATTGGGGGGTGGGGGGATGGGGATAAGGGTTGGGGGTGTCACCAAAAAGGGAGGTGGGTCTGGGGGGGGGTCGGGGGGGGGGGTTCTGGAGGGGATATGGGGATGAGTGGGCTTGGGTGGGATGGGGACCCCATGGATGGCACCAGGACCAGTGTGGTGGGTTGGGTGGCACAGGGATGTCACCAGGACCAGTGTGGAGGTCCTGGGGGTCACAGGGACCCCATGGATGGCACCAGGACCAGTGTGGTGGGTTGGGTGGCACAGGGATGTCACCAGGACCAGTGTGGAGGTCCTGGGGGTCACAGGGACCCCATGGATGGCACCAGGACCAGTGTGGTGGGCTTGGGTGGCAGGGGGACCCCACGGATGGCACCAGGACCAGTGTGGTGGGCTTGGGTGGCACGGGGATGGCACCAGGACCAGTGTGGAGGTCCTGGGTGGCAGGGGGACCCTGGGGGTGTCACCAGGACCAGTGTGGTGGGTTGGGTGGCAGGGGGACCCCATGGATGGCACCAGGACCAGTGTGGAGGTCCTGGGGGTCACAGGGACCCCACGGATGTCACCAGGACCAGTGTGGTGGGCTTGGGTGTCATGGGGACCCTGGGGGTGTCACCAGGACCAGTGTGGAGGTCCTGGGTGTCAGGGGGACCCCATGGATGGCACCAGGACCAGTGTGGTGGGCCTGGGTGGCACAGGGCGGTCCCATGGGTGTCCCAGGGACCCCAGGGGTGTCGTAGGGACCCCGGGGGTGTTCTGAGAGACAAAGCAGTGGTCCTGGGGACCCCATGGGTGTCATGGGGACCCTGGGGGTGTCATGGGTGTCCCAAGGACCCCGGGGGTGTCATGGGGACCCTGGGGGTGTTGTGGGTGTCACGGGGGTGTCATGGGGACCCTGGGGGTGTCGTGGGTGTCCCAAGGACCCCGTGGGTGTCCCGGGGACCCTGGGGGTGTTGTGGGTGTCACGGGGGTGTCATGGGGACCCTGGGGGTGTCATGGGTGTCCCAAGGACCCCGGGGGTGTCATGGGGACCCTGGGGGTGTTGTGGGTGTCACGGGGGTGTCATGGGGACCCTGGGGGTGTTGTGGGTGTCCTGGGGACCCCGTGGGTGTCCCGGGGACCCTGGGGGTGTTGTGGGTGTCATGGGGGTGTCATGGGGACCCTGGGGATGTTGTGGGTGTCCTGGGGACCCCGTGGGTGTCCCAGGGACCCTGGGGATGTTGTGGGTGTCACGGGGGTGTCCCGGGGACCCTGGGGATGTTGTGGGTGTCCTGGGGACGTCATGGGGACCCTGGGGATGTTGTGGGTGTCCCGGGGACCCCGTGGGTGTCCCGGGGACTCTGGGGGTGTCGTGGGTGTCACGGGGGTGTCATGGGGACCCTGGGGATGTTGTGGGTGTCCCGGGGACCCCGTGGGTGTCCCGGGGACCCCGTCCCCGCACTCACCTCAGCGTCTCCACCCGGTCCTTGCTCTCGGGCTCGTGCGGGTTCCTCGAGAAACAAAGAAGGGGCAGAGATCAGTGGGGGGGGGATGGGGTGGGGGGGCAGCCCCTCCCCCTCCCGGCAGGGGTCCCAGGCGGACAGACGGCACGGGGAGGGGGACAGACGGCACGGGGAGGGGGACAGACGGCACGGGGAGGGGGACAGACACACACACACACGCACACGGGGACGGACGGACGGACAGACAGCCGCAGCCGAGCGGGGAGGGGGCCATGCGGGGCCGTGCAGCGCCGACGCGGGGGGGGGGGGGGGTTGGGGGAGGGTTTTTTTTTTTTGGGGGGGGTGGGGGAGGGACGGGACCTGCTCTCCCCGGGTGGGGGTGGGGCGTGGGGGTGGCATGCGAAGGGTGGGGGTGGGGGGGACACCCAGGCGTCCGGCGCGGCCCTACCTTCTGGCAAACCTGAAAGACAGATTTCTACAAAGACAAACAGAAGAGAAGGGCGACGTTGGGGGGAGGGGGGGAGGGGGCCGGGGTAGAGCCACTCCCCTCCCCCACACCCCAGGGGACCCCCTCCCCCTCCCGGCACACCCCCCCCCACCCAAAATGGGGATGGGGTCAGCGGAGGACCCAGGCGTCCGGGGTGAAGGGCACCCCCCCCCATCCCCCCACCCTGTCACCCCCTCCTCGGCTCTGCGGCACCACACGGTGGGGGGGGGGACACAGAGGGACAGGAGGGGACGTGGGGGGGTCCCCAAGGGGGTGGCAGGAGAACTGGGGGACAGGGGGAGCCCTGGGGGGGGGATACGGGGGGTGGGACAGGGACAGAGAGGGGACACTGGATGACAGGAGGAGACGTGGGAGACCAGGAGGGACACAGGAGGGGCCGGGGGGGGCAAAGGGGGGACAGAGAGGGACAAGGGGGGCATGAGGGACAAGGGGGGACACAGAGGGGACATGAGGGACAAGGGGGGACACAGAGGGGACATGAGGGACACAGAGAGAAGCCCCCAGGGGACACAGAAGGAATGTGTAAGAGCCCCAGAGGGATATGGGGGGACAAGGAGGAGCCCTGAGGGGACAAGGGGACACAGAGGGGGACATTGAGGAGCTGTGGGGGGACGTGATTGGCACAGGAGCAAGGGGGGGGACGATGGGGGACATTGAGGGGACACAGAGGAGTCCTGGGGGGGACAAGGGGACACACAGAGGGGACACGGAGGAGCCCTGGGGGGGACACGGAGGAGCCCTGGGGGGAGGAGGGGACACAGAGGGGACATAGAGGAGCCACCGAGGGGGGACAATGGCACAGGAGAAGCCCTGGGGGGGACAAGGGGACACACAGAGGGGACACAGAAGGGACATGGAAGAGCCCTGAGGGGACAAGGGGACACACAGAGGGGACACAGAAAGGACATGGAAGAGCCCTGAGGGGACAAGGGGACACACAGAGGGGCCACGGAGGAGCCACCGAGTGGGGACAGTGGCACAGGAGAAGCCCTGGGGGGGACAAGGGGACATGGAGGAGCCCTGGGGGGAGGAGGGGACACAGAGGGGACATGGAGGAGCCACCGAGGGGGGACAGTGGCACAGGAGAAGCCCTGGGGGGGGGGGACAAGGGGACCCAGAGGAGCCCTGGGGGGGGACAAGGGGACACACAGAGGGGACACAGAAGGGACCTGGAAGAGCCCTGAGGGGACAAGGGGACACAGAGGGGACATAGAGGAGCCACCGAGGGGGGACAGTGGCACAGGAGAAGCCCTGGGGGGGACAAGGGGACATGGAGGAGCCCTGGGGGGAGGAGGGGACACAGAGGGGACATGGAGGAGCCACCGAGGGGGGACAGTGGCACAGGAGAAGCCCTGGGGGGGGGACAAGGGGACCCAGAGGAGCCCTGGGGGGGGACAAGGGGACACACAGAGGGGACACAGAAGGGACCTGGAAGAGCCCTGAGGGGACAAGGGGACACAGAGGGGACATAGAGGAGCCACCGAGGGGGGACAGTGGCACAGGAGAAGCCCTGGGGGGACACAAGGGGACCCAGAGGAGCCCTGGGGGGGGACAAAGGGACATGGAAGAGCCCTGGGGGGACACAAGGGGACATGGAAGAGCCCTAGGGGGACACAAGGGGACCCAGAGGAGCCCTGGGGGGGGACACAAGGGGACATGGAAGAGCCCTGGGGGGACACAAGGGGACATGGAAGAGCCCTAGGGGGACACAAGGGGGACCCAGAGGAGCCCGGGAGGTGGGTGGGGGGGACACAAGGGGACACACAGAGGGGGACACACACGGAGGGGACACGAAAGATCCCTGGGGCTCACACGGGGCCAGCCCAGGTGAGAAGACACCGAGAAACCACACGCAGCGGGGACACGTGGTGACAAACCGGGGGTGTCCCCGTCCCCCCCCAGCCCCTCCTCACCTCCGGACGAACTTGGAGGTGAACTTGCTGAAGAGGCTGGCGGAGGGGCCGCGGCGGCCCTGGCTGGCGCCGGAGGGGGAGGCGGGGGGGGGCAGGCCGGGGGGCAGCGCGTAGGGCAGGGGGGCCTGGTCTCGCGCCTGGCGGAGTTGCCCGGCGTGGAAGGTGCTGCGGCTGGAGACCCCCCGGGGGAAACTGGGGCGCTCCCCGGGGCCCTGGTTGACGTTGTGGGCTGAAGGAGAAGCTGCCGGTACCCGACTGGGTGCCCCGCTGTGGGAATAGAGGGGGGGGGGGTTAATGGGGGGCACCAGCCCCACCCATCCCCCCTCCCCTTCTGCTGCACCCCAGGGATGCGCTTGGCACCCCCACAGCACCCCCCGGGGATCTGCCAGCATCCTGGGGATCCATTGGTGCCCCGCTGCACCCTGGGGACCCACTGGTGGCCCACTGCATTCGGGGGACCCACCGGCACCTCACAGCACCCTGGGGACCCACTGGTGGCCCACTGCATTCAGGGGACCCACCGGCACCTCACAGCACCCTGGGGACCCACTGGTGCCCTGCCGCACCCTGGGGATCCACTGGCACCTCACAGCACCCTGGGGACCCACTGGTGTCCCACTGCATTCGGGGGACCCACCGGCACCCCACAGCACCCTGGGGACCCACTGGTGCCCTGCCGCACCCTGGGGATCCACTGGCACCCCACAGCACCCTGGGGACCTGCCAGCACCCTGGGGACCCACTGGCATCCCACAGCACCCTGGGGACCCACTGGTGCCCTGCCGCACCCCGGGGATCCACCGGCACCCCACAGCACCCTGGGGACCCACTGGTGCCCCACAGCACCCTGGGGACCTGTGGGTGCCCCACAGCACCCCAAATCCCCCCCTGCTCTGGAGAGGGGGGGACAGGGGTGGAGACAGGGGACACCCTGAATCGCCCCTGATCCCTGGGGACATGCTGGGGTGCCAGGCAGGGGGACACCGGCACCCCGAGTCACCCCAAATCCCTGGGGACATGCTGGGGTGCCAGGCAGGGGGACGCCGGCACCCCGAGTCACCCCGAATCCCTGGGGACATGCTGGGTGCCAGGCAGGGGGACACCGGCACCCCGAGTCACCCCGAATCCCTGGGGACATGCTGGGGTGCCAGGCAGGGGGACAGCAGCACCCCGAGTCACCCCAAATCCCTGCGGACATGCTGGGTGCCAGGCAGGGGGACAGCAGCACCCCGAGTCACCCCAAATCCCTGGGGACATGCTGGGGTGCCAGCCAGGGGGACAGCAGCACCCCGAGTCACCTCAAATCCCTGGGGACATGCTGGGTGCCAGCCAGGGGGACACCGGCACCCCGAGTCACCCCAAATCCCTGGGGACATGCTGGGTGCCAGCCAGGGGGACAGCAGCACCCCGAGTCACCCCAAATCCCTGGGGACATGCTGGGGTGCCAGGCAGGGGGACACCGACACCCCGAATCCCTGGGGACATGCTGGGGTGCCAGGCAGGGGGACACCGGCACCCCGAGTCACCCCAAATCCCTGGGGACATGCTGGGGTGCCAGGCAGGGGGACACCGGCACCCCGAGTCACCCCAAATCCCTGGGGACATGCTGGGGTGCCAGGCAGGGGGACAGCAGCACCCCGAGTCACCCCAAATCCCTGGGGACATGCTGGGGTGCCAGGCAGGGGGACACCAGCACCCCGAGTCACCCCAAATCCCTGGGGACATGCTGGGTGCCAGCCAGGGGGACGCCGGCACCCCGAGTCACCCCAAATCCCTGGGGACATGCTGGGGTGCCAGGCAGGGGGACAACAGCACCCCGAGTCACCCCAAATCCCTCGGGACATGCTGGGGTGCCAGGCAGGGGGACAGCAGCACCCCGAGTCACCCCAAATCCCTGGGGACTTGCTGGAGTGCCAGGCAGGGGGACACCGGCACCCCGAGTCACCCCGAATCCCTGGGGACATGCTGGGTGCCAGGCAGGGGGACAGCAGCACCCCGAGTCACCCCAAATCCCTGGGGACATGCTGGGGTGCCAGGCAGGGGGACACCAGCACCCCGAGTCACCCCAAATCCCTGCGGACATGCTGGGGTGCCAGGCAGGGCGACACCGGCACCCTGAGTCACCCCAAATCCCTGGGGACATGCTGGGGTGCCAGGCAGGGGGACAACAGCACCCCGAGTCACCCCAAATCCCTGCGGACATGCTGGGTGCCAGGCAGGGGGACAGCAGCACCCCGAGTCACCCCAAATCCCTGGGGACATGCTGGGGTGCCAGGCAGTGGGACGCCGGCACCCCGAGTCACCCCAAATCCCTGGGGACATGCTGGGGTGCCAGGCAGGGGGACAGCAGCACCCCGAGTCACCCCAAATCCCTGGGGACATGCTGGGTGCCAGCCAGGGGGACAGCAGCACCCCGAGTCACCCCAAATCCCTGGGGACATGCTGGGTGCCAGCCAGGGGGACAGCAGCACCCCGAGTCACCCCAAATCCCTGGGGACATGCTGGGGTGCCAGGCAGAGGGATGCCAGCACCCTGAGTCACCCCAAATCCCTGGGGACATGCTGGGGTGCCAGGCAGGGTCAGGGAGAGGCACACGGGGACCCCTCCAAACCCTCCCAGGGGTCCCCCCCAGGACACGGGCCCCGCGCCGGGATTTTGGGGGGGGCCTTGCCTGGGCCGGGGCGCCTCGCAGTTGGCGTCGGCGGGGGTGGCGGCGGGTTTCGGGTGCTGCCGGGACCGCGGGGGGGCCCCGGGGGCCGGGGGTGCAGCGGGTGAGGGCCGGCAGCCTGGCGCGGGCAGGCTAAGGAGAGAAAAGCGGGGGGCCGGGGGGGTGCGTTAAGGGTGTGGGGGGGGGGGCGGGGGGGTATTTTGGGGTGGGGGGGACACGCTGGGGGGGTCCCCTACCTGTCCTTGCCGTTCTGCAGGGAGCTCTGGCCCAGGCTGGCCCGGTCCAGCAGCGGGGAGTTACGGCTCCGCGTGGTGCCGGTGGAGAGGACGCTGTTCTGTGGGGGGGGTGGGGGGGGGGGGCGCTCAGGGGGGACCCAGGCATCTGGGAACCCCCATGGGCACCCCCAAATAGAGGACCCAGGTGTCTGGGGACCCTCCTTCAGGTGTTTGGGCTGCTCCCACCCTCAACAGACCAGGCGTCCAGGCCCCCTTTCTCCCATCCCCCAGGGCACCCACGACCCCCCCGCTTGCACTCCTGCACCCCCAGAGAGCTTCACCACCCCCCCCCCCAAAAAATCAGGGGACCCAGGTGTCCGGGCCACACTGCTCCCACCCCCAGGGGACCCAGACACGGGTGCCCCCCCACTCCCTGGAACCCAGGCACGGGTGCCCCTCCCACCCCAGGGGACCCTGGCATGGGTCCCCCCCACTCCCCCCGCCCCCAGGGTCCCTGGCATGGGTGCCCCCCCACCCTAGGAGACCCTGGCATGGGTGCCCCCTGACTCTCCGCACCCCCGGGGACGCCGGCATGGGTCCCCCCCCCCCCCCCCGGGGACCCCAGCATGGGTCCCCCCCCACTCCCCCCCACGCCAGGGGACCCCGGCATGGGTGCCCCCCCACCCCGTGGCTGACCGTGGAAGGCGAGGGGGTGCCCTTGGCTCGCTCCAGGCCGGGCAGGGGGCTGGGGGGCACCTTGGCGGTGCTGCCCGCCCGCCGCCCCCCCTCTTCCTCCCCTCCTCCTCCTCCTCCTCCTCCTCCTCGCTTGTTCTCGGCGTTGGCCGCCTGCGTCTTCTTGGAGTAGGAGGCCGAGGTGGGGATGGAGAGGCCGGCTGGGGGGGGGCAGGGTGTCAAGGGGGGGTCCCACGGGGACCCTGGCATCCTGGGACCCCCCATCCCACCCTCCCACTCTCCCCCCCCCCCCCAGGGACCCGGGTGTCCCTGTTCCACCTCGCTGCCCCACGGGGACCCCCCTGCTTCGTCCCATCCACCCTTTGGGACCCAGGTGGCCCCCAGGGGACCCAGGCATCCGGGCCCCCCCTGCTCCCACCCCTGAAAGACCCAGGGGACCCACCCCCCCCTTGTCCCCCCCCAGGTGTCCAGGGGCTCACCCATGTCCCCCACCCATGGACCCAGGCGTGCAGGCGCCCCCCACCCAGGGTCCCAGGTGCCCCCGTTGCCCCCCAACTCAGGCGTCCAGGCCCCCCCCCACCATGGACCCAGGTGCCCCCTTTGCCCCCCCACCCACAGACACAGGTGTCCAGCCCCCCCCCCCCCCAGGGAACAGGTGCCCCCCTTGCCCCCCCACCCAGGGACCCAGGCACCTGGGCCCCCCCATCCATAGACCCAGGGGTCCAGGCTCCCCCTCACCATGAACCCAGGTGCCCCCCTTGCCCCCCACCCATGGACCCAAGCATCTGGGCCCCTCCACCCATGGACCCAGGGGTCCAAGCCCCCCCCCCCCACGGACCCAGGTGCCCCCCTTGCCCCCCCACCCATGGACCCAAGCATCTGGGCCCCTCCACCCATAGACCCAGGGGTCTGAGCCCCCCCCACCCATGGACCCAGGCATCTGGGCCCCCCACCCATGGACCCAGGGGTCCAGGCCCCCCCTCACCATGGACCCAGGTGCCCCCCTTACCCCCCCACTCATGGACCCAGGCATCCAGGTGCCTCCCCACCATGGACCCAGGTGCAGCCCTTGCCCCCCACCCATGGACCCAGGAGTCTGGGCCCCCCCACCCATGGACCCAGGGGTCCAGGCCCCCCCACCACAGACCCAGGTGCCCCCCTTGCCCCCCACCCATGGACCCAGGGGTCCAGGCTCCCCCCACCACGGACCCAGGTGCCCCCCTTGCCCCCCCACCCATGGACACAAGCATCTGGACCCCTCCACCCATGGACCCAGGGGTCCGGGCCCCCCCCCACCCACGGACCCAGGGGTCCGGGCCCCCCCCCCCACCCACGGACCCAGGGGTCCGGGGGGGCTCACCCTGGTCGCTGACGCGGCGCTTGGGGTTGGCGGAGACGCTGCGCTGGACCTTGTGCGCCGGGGAGGGGCCCGAGCTGTTGGCCAGGTCGGGGGCCGCCCGCGGCTTCAGCGCCAGGCTCTCCTCCAGCTGGGGACACGAGGGGACACGTGTGGGGACACGGGGGGGGGACACACACACCAAGGAGGCAGGGGGACGGGGACCCGCCGGTTGGGGATGGGACGCGCTGGCACGGGGGACGTGCAGGGGACAGGGACGCGCTGGCACGGGGCACGGCTGGGGACAGGGACGCGCCAGCACGGGGCACAGCTGGGGACGGGGACATGATGGCACGGGGACGCGCTGGCACGGTGTCAGGGTATGGCTGGGAAGGTCGGTGTCCCTTGTGTCCCCATCAGAGTGTCCCATCCCGTCCCCTCGTTGTCCCCGTGTCCCCTCATGTCCTCCCTGGGTTCCGTGTCATACCCAAGTCCCCACGTTCCTCTTTGTGCCCCCTCGGTGTCCCCATGTCCCTTCATCTCCTCCATGTTCCCTGGCACAGCTGTGTCCCCAGGACCCTCCTCGTGTCCCCTCGTCGTCCCCATGTCCCCTCATATCCTCCACGCTCTGTCACAGCTGTCCCCCACATCGCCATGTCCCCTCATTGTCCCCATGTCCTCACATATCTCCATGTTCTCTGTCATACCCATGTCCCCATGTTCCTCTTCGTGTCCCCTCCTTGTCCCCATGTCCCCTCTTATCCTCCACGCTCCATCACACGTCCACGTCTCATGTCCCCGTGTCCCCTCATTGTCCCCATGTCCTCGCATATCTCCAGGTTCTGTCATACCCATGTCCCCATGTTCCTGCGTCTCCTCGTTGTCCCCATGTCCCCTCTTATCCTCCACGCTCCATCACACGTCCATGTCTCATGTCCCCGTGTCACCTCATTGTCCCCATGTCCCTCTCCTTGTTGTCCCCACATCCCGTTCACGTTCCCTATCAAGCCCACGTCCCCCACACGCGTGTCCCCTTGTCCTCATGTCCCCTCACACCCTCCATGCTCCATCATACCCGTGTCCCCCTTGTCTCAAGTCCCCATGTCACCTCATTGTCCTCACGCGCTCTCATACCCTCAGTGTCCCCTCATACCCATGTCCCCATGACCCTCCCAACGTCCCCTCGTTGTCCCCGTGTCCCCTCATACCCTCCCTGTTCCATCAGAGCTGTCCCATGTCCCCACTTCTGTCCCCTCGTTGTCCCCTCATATTCTCTGTGGTCCATCACGTCTGTGTCTCCTCGTGTCCCCATGTCACCTCATGTCCCCATGTCCCCTCATACCCTCCACGTTCCCTGTCATAGCTGTCCCCATGACCCTCCTTGTGTCCCCTCGTTGTCCCCTCACATCCTCCATGCTCCAGTGCATGTCCAAGTCTCCTCGTGTCCCCATGTCACCTCATTGTCCCCATGTCCCCTTATTGTCCCCATGTCCCCTCAAACACTCCATGTTCCCTGTCACCACTGTCCCTATGACCCTTGTGTCCCCTCGTTGTCCCTTCATACCCTCCATGCTCCATCGCATGTGTCTCTTGTCCCCATGTCACCTCAATGTCCCCATGTCCCCTCATACCACCATGTTCCCTGTCATAGCTGTCCCCATGACCCTCCTCGTGTCCCCTCGTTGTCCCTTCATATCTTCCATGCTCCATTGCATGTCCCTGTCTGCTCATGTCCCCGTGTCACCTCAATGTCTCCATGTCCCCTCATCCCCTCCATATTCCCCATCACATCCGTCCCCATGACCCTCCTCGTGTCCCCTCGTTGTCCCCTCATCCCCTCCATACTCCCTGTCCCACCCACGTCCTCACATCTCCCCTCACCTGTGTCACCTCGCTTCTCCCCGTTGTCCCCATGTCCCCTCATACCCTCCATGTTGTCATAGCTGTCCCCATGACCCTCCTCGTGTCCCCTCGTTGTCCCCTCACATTCTGCATGCTCCAGCGCACGTTCGTATCTCCTCACATCCCCACCTCCCCTCAACGTCCCCGTGTCCCCTCAACGTCCCCGTGTCCCCTCAACGTCCCCGTGTCCCCTCATCCCCTCCATGTTCCCCATCACATCCGTCCCCATGACCCTCCTCGTGTCCCCTCGTGTCCCCTCATTCCCTCCATACTCCGTCCCACCCACATCCTCACCTCTCCCCGTTGTCCCCACATCCCCCGCACCCCCCTACACCCCCGCGGTGTCCCCAACGTCCCCCCGACGTCCCCGCACCTCCGAGCTCTTGTGGTCCAGCAGCAGGTAGGTCGCCATCACCTCGTTGTACTTCTGCCCCACCAGCGACTCCTGGATCTCCTCCCGCGTGTACCCCATGGACACCATCAGCTCTGGGGGGGGGCCAGGCCTCAGTGGGGGAACCCAGGAATCCGGGTGGCCCCTCAAGGACCCCCCCATCCCCCCAAAAAGGGGACCCAAGTGTCCAGGGGGGGTCCTACCTGTCCTCCGAGGGTCCTTGTAGTCTGGCACGGGCTCCATGTAGGGCTTCAGCTCGTCGTCCTCGTGGCCCACGTTCATCCAGCGGTCCTTCATGATTTGCTGGGTGGGGGGGGGGGACAGTGACACCAAAGTGGGTCTTGAGGAAGCAGGAGGGGGGGCTGGGGGTCCCAAGGGGCTTCCTGGGGTCACCTCTGGGGTCTGGCGGGGGGGCAGGAGGCTCCAGGAGTCCTTGGTGCTGTGCTGGGGGTTCATTGGCTGCACTGGGGGGGTCCTAGGGAGCTTCTGGGGGTGCCCAGGACCATATTGGGGGTGTCTGGGGGGTCCTGGACCATGCTGGGGGTGCCTGGGGGGGTCGCAGGGGGTTCAGGACCATGCTGGGGGTGCTCGGAGGTGCCCAGGACCACATTGGGGGTGCCCAAGGGGCTCCAAGAGTGGCCAGGACCACGCTAGGGGGCACCTGGGGGTGCCCAGGACCACACTGGGGGTGCTCAGGGGGGTCCCAAACCATGCTGGACGTGCCCAGGGGGGTCCCAGGGGGTTCAGGACCATGCTGGGGGTACTCAGGGGTGCCCAGGACCACACTAGGGGGCCCTGGGGGTGCCTAGGACTATGCTGGGGGTGCCCAGGGGGGTCCCAGACTACACTGGGGGTGCCTGAGGGGTCACAGGGAGGTCAGGACCATGCTGGGGGTGCTCAGGGGGTCCCCAGCGTGTCCACGACCCTGCTGGTGATGCCCAGGACCATGCTGGGGGTGCTCAGAGGGTCCTGAGGGTGCTCAGGGGCTCCCGGGGGTCCCCAGGACCACCACTCGGAGTCCCTGGGGAAACCTGGGGGCATCCAGGACCAGGCTGGGAGTCTTGGGGTGCTCTTGGGGGTGTCCAGGACCATGCTGGGGGTGCTCAGGGGGTCCCCACAACCCTGCTGGACGTGCCCAGGACCATGCTGGGGGTGCTCAGAGAGTCCTGAGGGTGCTCGGGGGCTCCCAGGGGTCCCCAGGACCACACTGGGGGTCCCTGGGGGCACCCAGGACCACACTGGGGGTCTTCGGGTGCTCTTGAGGGTATCCAGGACCATGCTAGGGGGTCCTAGGGGATCCCAGGGCCATGCTGAAGGTGCCCAGGACCACACTTGGGTGTCCCAGGGGTGCCCAAGACCACGCTGGGGATCTTGGGGTGCCCTTGGGGGTGTCCAGGACCATGCTAGGGGGTCCTGAGGGATCCCAGGGATGTCCAGGACCATGCTGAAGGTGATCAGGACCATACTTGGGTGTCCCAGGGGTGTCCAGGACCATGCTGGGGGTGCCCAGGACCCTGCTGGGGGTGCCTGGGGAAACCTGGGGGCATCCAGGACCAGGCTGGGGGTCTTGGGGTGCTCTTGGGGGTGTCCAGGACCATGCTAGTGGGTCCTGGGGGATCCCAGGGATGTCCAGGACCATGCTGAAGGTCCCCAGGACCACACTTGGGTGTCCCAGGGGTGCCCAGGGGGTGCTCAGGGGGTCCCCACAGTGTCCACTACCCTGCTGGGGGTGCTCAGGACCACGCTGGGGGTGCTCAGGACCCCGCTGAGGGTGCTCCCATGGGTCTCCCGCCCCCCCCCGCCTCACCTCCAAGGTGCCCCTCTTGGTAGGATTAAGGATGAGAAACTTCTTCAGCAGGTTCTCGCAGTCGGTGGACATGTAGAAAGGGATCCGGTACTTGCCCCGCAGCACCCGCTCCCGCAGTTCCTGAGGTGAAAGACATCCATCAGCACATCGCAACCTCCCTGGGGACCCCCGGGGATCCCCCAAAATGAGGCATTACCTTCAGATTTTGCCCATCGAAGGGCAAGGAACCGCTGACTAAGGTGTAGAGGATGACGCCCAAACTCCAGACGTCGACTTCAGGGCCGTCGTATTTCTTCCCTTGGAAGAGTTCGGGGGCGGCGTAGGGGGGGGACCCACAAAACGTGTCCAGTTTGTTCCCGAAGGTGAATTCGTTGCTGAAGCCAAAATCGGCGATTTTGATGTTCATGTCGGCATCCAGCAGTAGGTTTTCCGCCTGTCCCAGGGGAGGGAGAGCGCCCCGAGGGGCTTTAGGGGTGTCTGGGTGCTCTGCTGGGGGGGGATTGGGGGTATGTGGGTGCAGGCAGGGGGGTTCTGGAGGTATCTGGTGCTGTTCTGGGAGTCCCAGGGGTGTCCAAGTGCTGCCCTGGGGGGTCCCAACACCTCCCAGGGGTGGCTGGGTGCTGCCCCAGGGGGTCCTGGCACCTCCCGAGGGGTCCCAGGGGTGTCTGGGTGCTGCCCCAGGGGGTCCCGGCACCTCCCAGGGGGTCCCAAGGGTGGCTGGGTGCTGCCCTGGGAATCCCAGGGATGTCCAGGTGCTGCTGAGGGGGTTCAGGGGGGTCTAGTGCTGCCCTGGGGGTCCTAAGGGTGTCTGGGTGGTGCCCCAGAGGGTCCGGGCACCTCCCAGGAGTGTCTGGGTGCTGTTCTGGGGGTCCCGGGGGTGTCTGGTGCTAGTCTGGGGGATCCTGGGTGCTGCCCTGGGGGTCCTGGCACCTCCCAGGAGGCTCAGGGTTGTCTGGGTGCTGCCCTGGGGGTCCCAGGGGTGTCTGGGTGGTGCTCTGGGGGTCCCAGGGGTGTCTGGGTGGTGCTCTGGGGGTCCTAGCACCTCCCAGGAGGTTCAGGGGTGTCTGGGTGGTGCTCTGGGGGTCCCAGGGGTGTCTGGGTGGTGCTCTGGAGGTCCTAGCACCTCCCAGGAGGTTCAGGGTTGTCTGGGTGCTGCTCTGGGGGTCCCAGGGGTGTCTGGGTGGTGCTCTGGGGGTCCTAGCACCTCCCAGGAGGTTCAGGGTTGTCTGGGTGCTGCTCTGGGGATCTTGGGGGTGTCTGGGTGCTGCTCTGGGGGTCCCAGGGGTATCTGGGTGCTGCTCTGGAGTCGAGAGGCGGGGGATGGAACCTGTGGAGCACCTTGGGGTGCTGGCAGGGGTCCCATGGGGTGTCGGGGGCTTTAAGGGGGGGGGCTCCTCACCTTCAAGTCCCTGTGGACAATGAACTTCTGGTGGCAATACTGCACGGCCGACACTATCTGCAGGAGAGGGGGGTGTCAGGGGGGGACCCCACCCCAGGGCGGGGTACAGGGTTGTCCCCCAGCCCCACTGGGGACACAGGCCTGTCCCCAAACCCTTTTTGGGGGTGTCGCATCGGCGTTTCCCCCCCCTCCCCCTGACCTGTCGAAACTTCGCCCGGGCCTCCTTCTCCTTCATGCGCCCGTGGGCCACCAGGTAGTCGAAAACCTCACCTGGGGAGGGGGGGGACGACACAAAAAGCAGGGGTGAGAGGTAGCCCTGCCCCTTCCCTGCCTGCTGTCCCCCCTCCCTGCCTGCTGTCCCCCCTCCCCGCCTGCCGTCCCCCCCTCCCCGCCTGCCGCTCACCCCCGCTGGCGTACTCCATGACGAGATAAAGCGTCTTCTCCGTCTCGATCACCTCGAAGAGCTTCACTGCAAAGGGGGCAAAGCGGGGCTGGAGAGGGGGGGGGAGCAGGGTGGGGGCCACCCCCTGGGACCCCCCCAAGGGGTGAGGGGAACCCCCCCCCCCACCCCAGGGGTGGGGGACAACCCCCTGAGACCCCCCCCAGGGGTGGGTACCGTAGTCCCAGCATGCGGCTGAGGGGGTTTGGGGGGGGCTCACCTATGTTGGGGTGGTTCAGGACCTTCATTATTCGCACTTCCCGGAAAAGCTGTGAGAAACGGGGTGGGGTTTTTTTTTGGGAGGGGGCGGGAGATGCCACAACCCCCCACGTGTCCCCCCAAAAGCGGCTGCCCCCCACCCAGTGACACCCCCCCCCCACCCCTCACCTTCTGCAGGCTGGAGGAGTTGAGCTGCGTCTTGTCGATGATTTTCACGGCGACCTGGGTGGGGGAAGAGGGTGTCAGGGGGAGGGGACTGTCCCCAAGGCTGTCCCCACGCCACGGTGGCACTCACAGGGTGGGGGACAGGGCTGTCCCCACACCATGGTGGCACTCACAGGGTGGGGGACAGGGCTGTCCCCACGCCACGGTGGCACTCACAGGGTGAGGGGCAGGGGGACGGGGCTGTCCCCACACCACGGTGGCACTCACAGGACAAGGACCACAAGCCCGTCCCCGTTGTGGCACCCACAGGACAAGGACTGAGAACCTGTCCCCACACCGCGGTGGCACTCATGGGACAAGGATTGGGAGCCCAGAACTGTCCCCGCACCACAGTGGCACTCATGGGACGAGGACCACGAGCCCAGAACTGTCCCCACGCTGTGGTGGCACCCACAGGATGAGGACCACGAGCCCGTCCCTGCAGTGGCACTTGTGGGGTGAGGACCAGGAGCCCAGAACTGTCCCCACACCATGGTGGCACCCACAGGACGAGGACCACGAGCCCGTCCGTGCGGTGGCACTCATGGGGTGAGGACCAGGAGCCCAGAACTGTCCCCACACCGCGGTGGCACCCACAGGACGAGGTCCACAAGCCCATCCCTGCGGTGGCACCCACAGGGCGAGGACCAGGAGCCCAGAACTGTCCCCACACCATGGTGACACCCACAGGACGAGGACCACGAGCCCGTCCGTGCGGTGGCACTCGTGGGGTGAGGACCAGGAGCCCAGAACTGTCCCCACACCATGGTGGCACCCACAGGAGGAGGTCCACAAGCCCATCCCTGCGGTGGCACCCACAGGGCGAGGACCAGGAGCCCAGAACTGTCCCCACACCATGGTGGCACCCACAGGACGAGGACCACGAGCCCGTCCGTGCGGTGGCACTCGTGGGGTGAGGACCAGGAGCCCAGAACTGTCCCCACACCGTGGTGGCACCCACAGGACGAGGTCCACAAGCCCATCCCTGCGGTGGCACCCACAGGGCGAGGACCACGAGCCCATCCCTACCCTGCGGTGGCACTCTCAGGACTAGGACTGTCCCCACGCCGCAGTGGCACTCACGGGACCAGGACCGTCCCCACGCCGCGGTGGCACTCATGGGACAAGGACCATGAGCCCGTCCGTGCAGCGGACTCGTGGGGCGAGGACCAGGAGCCCAGAACTGTCCCCAACCGCGGTGGCACTCACAGGATGAGGGCCACAAGCCTGTCCCCGTTGTGGCACTCATAGGACGAGGACTGTGAACCTGTCCCCACACCGCGGTGGCACCTACAGGACGAGGACCACAAGCCCATCCCTGCGGTGGCACTCGTGGGGTGAGGACCAGGAGCCCTGAACTGTCCCCACACCATGGTGGCACCCACAGGACGAGGACCACGAGCCCGTCCGTGCGGTGGCACTCATGGGACGAGGACCAGGAGCCCAGAACTGTCCCCACGCCACGGTGGCACTCACAGGACGAGGACCATGAGCACGGTGGCACTCATGGGACGAGGACCAGGAGCCCAGAACTGTCCCCACACCATGGTGGCACTCACAGGACGAGGACCAGGAACCCAGAACTGTCCCCACGCCACGGTGGCACTCACGGGACGAGGACCAGGAACCCAGAACTGTCCCCACACCATGGTGGCACTCACGGGACGAGGACCAGGAACCCAGAACTGTCCCCACGCCACGGTGGCACTCACGGGACGAGGACCATGAGCACGGTGGCACTCATGGGACGAGGACCAGGAGCCCAGAACTGTCCCCACACCATGGTGGCACTCACAGGACGAGGACCATGAGCACGGTGGCACTCACGGGATGAGGACCAGGAGCCCAGAACTGTCCCCACACCATGGTGGCACCCACAGGACGAGGACCACGAGCCCGTCCGTGCGGTGGCACTCGTGGGGCGAGGACCAGGAGCCCAGAACTGTCCCCACACCATGGTGGCACCCACAGGATGAGGACCACGAGCCCGTCCGTGCGGTGGCACTCATGGGGCGAGGACCAGGAGCCCAGAACTGTCCCCACACCACGGTGGCACTCACAGGACGAGGACTATGAGCACGGTGGCACTCACGGGACGAGGACCAGGAGCCCAGAACTGTCCCCACACCATGGTGGCACTCACAGGACGAGGACCATGAGCACGGTGGCACTCACGGGACGAGGACCAGGAGCCCAGAACTGTCCCCACACCATGGTGGCACTCACAGGACGAGGACTATGAGCACGGTGGCACTCACGGGACGAGGACCAGGAGCCCAGAACTGTCCCCACACCATGGTGGCACCTACAGGACGAGGACCACGAGCCCGGTGGCACTCATGGGGCAAGGACCAGGAGCCCAGAACTGTCCCCACGCCACGGTGGCACTCACAGGACGAGGACCATGAGCACGGTGGCACTCACGGGACGAGGACCAGGAGCCCAGAACTGTCCCCACGCCACGGTGGCACCCACAGGACGAGGACCACGAGCCCGTCCATGTGGTGGCACTCATGGGGCGAGGACCAGGAGCCCAGAACTGTCCCCACACCACGGTGGCACCCACAGGACGAGGTCCACAAGCCCGTCCCCGCGGTGGCACCCACAGGGCGAGGACCACGAGCCCATCCCTACGCCGCGGTGGCACTCACGGGACCAGGACCATCCCCACGCCGCGGTGGCACTCACGGGACCAGGACCGTCCCCACGCCGCGGTGGCACTCACGGGACCAAGACCGTCCCCACGCCGCGGTGGCACTCACCTCCTTGCCGGTCAGGACGTGCCGGGCCAACTTGACCTTGGCGAAGTTGCCCTTGCCGATGGTTTTCAGCAGGCGGTAGTTGCCGATGTGGGGCTGCTCGTCGGCGGAGGTGGCCGAATTCCGACCCCGCAGCATGTTGGCCTTCCCGCCGCCCTTCCCCTCCGCGGGACCCGGCTGCGGGGACACGAAGGGGACAATCAGCTCGATGTCCCTTGTTGTCATCCGTCCCGTCCCCCCCCACCCACCCTAAGAATTTCCAATGGGGGTCCGAAGGCTCTCGGCAAAGCCGGGAGCAAAGTCCGGGAGCGCCGTTGCCGTACGGCGCCGTGCCGCGCCCCGGGCAAGCCGGGAGCCGCCCCCGATACCTGACGCAAGCGCCGCGGTTTCGGGCTGGGTTGGAGTGTAGGGGGGGGGGGGACAGGGCCAGCAGGGTGACACCCCCTCCCTGGGAGGGGATGGGGACACGGCTGCCCCCTCCCCAACCCCCTCCCAGAATTGGGGTGCCCAAATGTCATGATTTTACCCCAAAACGGGCAAACCGGGCGCCTGCGTTCATCCCCACAGCCAAAACGAGACTGGAGGGGGGGGGGCGGACCCCCAGGGTGTCCCCCGAAACGCCACTGCCACCAAACCCCCCCCAAAAACCCCCACGGCACACCTCCTCCCGAGGGTCACCCCAGCTTTAGGGACACTTTCGGGGTGTTCCCTTATGGGGAGCGAAACGCCGGCGCCGGGCGGTGTCACCCCCCCACCCCCCCCCCCCGTGCTGTCACCGCTCCGGTGACACCGGAGATAACGGGCGCACGTGAGCGGGCGGGGGAGCGGAGCCAAACCGCCCACCCCCGACGGGATGTGGGGCCACCGCAGCCCCCCCAAAACCTCGCTGGGGTTTATGGGGGGGGGGTGTCAAACTCTTGGGGTGCCGCGCCCCCCCCCCCCCCCGTGGGAAGGAAACCGCCAGCGGAAGCGGAGGGGGGGGCAGTTTTCGGCGTTGCTTAGCCGGCGATGGCGCAACCGGGCGCGAGGCGCCGAGCCCCCAGATTTGGGGGGGGGAACGCGGCGTTTTGGGGACTCGGGGGAGCCAGATCCTCCCCCTCCCCTAAAATCCGGTGCTTTGCCGGGAAGATGATGGGGAAAAGTGAAGAAAACTGGGGTTTTTCTGCCAAAAAACTGCCGTGGCAACGGGGCGGGGAGCGCGCTCCGCCATCTGGCCGCGTTGCCGGGGAATTAATTTGGGGTTTCGAGGTGTGCGGCAGCACCAACGCCGGGTACCCCCCCCCCCATGGGGGTCCGCGGCGGTGCCGGCGCGCCTGGCATTTCTCCGGCACCTCTTATCGGCGAGGCTGGAGGGGCCGGCAAACACCTCCCGGCGCTGGCGGCTCTCCTCCACGCCCTGCCCGGCAAAGGTCGTGCCAGGAGAGCGGTGGCGGCTGTGCCGGGGCCCGGTGAGGCTTTGCCGAAAGCGCCGCCCGCTCCGGGTTTTACCGGTGCGGTGCCGAAACGCCGGGAAGTCATCACCATCTCCCTCGCCGGGATGTGGGCGGCCGCCTCGGCGTTCCCGGTTTTGGCACAGCAGGGAAGGACTCGGCCCTCGGCATCCCCCCGCGGCTACGAAGAGCGGTGCCGGGCTTGGCGCTCGTTAACCAAACTCTCGTTAATTAAACGGGCCTTGAGTTTGGCTTTAAACCCCCTCCCTCGCTGCCGAAACCCCTCGTGCCTCAGTTTCCCCATCCCAAAACCCAGCGCCACGGCAGGAACTCACGCTCGGCGACCCCAAACCGGCTCAGCTGGCGGCAGTGCCGGCGACGCCAACGGCCGCGGCCGGCCCGGTGCGGGGTGGTGCCGGCGGCCGGCGGAAGCTCGCCGAGAGTTGAACTCCCCGAGGAGCGCCGGGAACACCAGACCGGCTCGACCGGTTGGGGCTGACGCCGGCTCGGCCGGGCCGCGGGAGCTGGGGGGGGGTTGCAGTGTTGTGCCGCGGTTTTGGGGAACACCCGAAGCACCGAGGGGGTGAAAACGGGGTGGAAAAGGGAAAAATCAATGCTAAGGAGACACGTTGGGGCGGGAGGGCCCCGGCTCCCTCACCGGTTGCCGTTAGAGCCAAACCGCTGGGAATTGCCACCGGAATGGCGGCGGGGATGATGTCACTGGGTCCGGGGGTGATGTCACTAGGTCCGGGGGTGATGTCACCGGTCGGGTCTAAAGATCCCGGCGCGAAGAGGCCGAGGTGCCGGCGGTGCCGACGCTGCCAACACCCGATCGTGCCGCAGGCACAAAACCGGCGGCAACCGGCTACGGCGTAACCGGTAACCGCTAACGGTGTGACCGGTAACCGCCGCCGCGCCGGGCCTACCTGCGGCGGGCGGGCGGTTCCCCCCACCCCCACCCCCCCCCCCCCAACCCCATCGCCGCCGCCTCGGCAGCCGACGGGAGATGGTGAAACAGCTTTGGTGCGGCGGCGCTGAAATGTCAGCCAAATTTAGGTATTTTTTGAGAATTTTTTTTTTATATATATAAAACCACGCCAGATCGGCCTCCACGTGACGGAGGAACTGGGGGGGGGAAGGCACCCCGATTTTGGATGCCGGTTTGGGGGGAGATGCGGCAGCCCCCCCCCCAGCTCCACCCTCGCCAACTCTCCGCCGCCCCCTCCCCAAATCCTCCCAGCCGGGAAGGATTCTCCTCTGTCGTTACATAACGGCGAAAAAATAGAAGAAAACGACCCAAAATGAGGGGGTGCCCGACGCCACAGTGAGGGCCGGAGAGCGGGTGGCATCGCCTTGCCCTCGGCGTTGGGGACACGGAGACGAAGC
Source organism: Calonectris borealis (assembly GCF_964195595.1). Lineage (NCBI taxonomy): Eukaryota > Metazoa > Chordata > Aves > Procellariiformes > Procellariidae > Calonectris > Calonectris borealis. The sequence goes on along the minus strand of NC_134348.1, from coordinate 291,289 downwards.
TACTTGTGCCCCCTCCTCGGCCCGCGCCGGGGTTCCTCCCCATCGCTTGGGGGTCCCCCCCATCGCAGAAGGTGGGGAGCCCCCCAAAATACCAGCCAAAATGGGGGTGCCACACAGCTGGGGAAGCTGAGGGACCCCCCAGGCCCCCCCCAAAAGGGCTGAGCCATAAGTGGGGTCCCCCACCAGCACCCGAAGCTGGGAGCAGGGGGAACCCCAAGAGCCCTCCAGACCTACACCCCAAAATGGGGGACCCCCTCTTCCAGCTGCCCCCTAAAGGGGTCTGGGCTTCACCCCCCTCTCCCAAATACACACAGGGGGTGAACCCCCACTCTCCCCATCTTGAGGGGAGGCTGGCCCCCCATCACAGAGGTGAGCACCCACGTAATTTTGGGGGGTCCACACCTCACAGCCCCCCTCTTCCCCCCAAACCCCACAGAGGGTGCCCAGCCCGTAGCAGCGATGCCGCCCCCACAATCCGCCCCCCCCCCTCCCCGCCATGGGGGGGGCCGCAGCAGGGAAGGGGGTGGGCTCACGCCCCCACACCCAGTCCGCGCAGCCACCGAGACGGGGGGGGGACGACAACGATGACACCCCAAACCTCGCACACACCCCCCAGTAGATACCGGACCGCCGGGGGGGAGAAATATGGGGGGCTGGCACCCCCTTGCCTGCCCCCTTTCTTTTGGGGTGCAAGCCCTGATCCCCTCAGCCCTGCCTTTGGTGGGGGGAGACCCCAGTGCCCCGCAGGGACCCCCGAAAATGGGACCTCAGACCCCTCTTGGAGGGGGGCCCAGCCCAGGAGCATCCCTCCCTACACCAGGTCCCATGGAGGAGCCTGATCCAGCCCCTGAGGGGGGGTCCTGGCTCAGGTCCCCCCACCTCACATGGGGGTCTGGGCCATGAGAGGCCCCAGGGTACCTCGTGGGGGGGTTGTGAGAGGAGCTGGGCACCCCCCCGGATCCCCTTGCAGAGGGGCCAGGCTGGGGGGCACAGGGTCCCCTTAGACCCCCCTCTTTTTCCCCTCATGGAGGGGCCCAGGACCCCCTCAGACCCCCCCTTCTCCTCACAAAATGACCCGGGATCCCCTTTTCCCCTCACAAAATGGCCCACAATCCATTCAAACCCCTCTTTCCCCTCCCAAAAAGGGCCCACGACCCACTCAGACCCCCTTTTTCCCTCTCAGACCCCCTTTTTCCCCTCTCAGACCCCCCTCACAACACGGCCCATGACCCCCTCAGACCCCCCCCTTTCCCCTCAGAAAAAGGGCCTCTGACTCTCGCAAACGCCCCTCTCCCCTCACAAAACGACCCCAGACCCCCTCAGATCCCCTTTCCCCTCACGAAAAGGACCCCCGACTCCCTCAGAGCCCCTTTTCCCCTCACAAACTGACCCCAGACCCACCTTTCCCCCTCACAAAACAGCCCACGACCCCCTCAGACCCCCCCTTTCCCCTCAGAAAAGGGGCCTCTGACCCTCGCAGACCCCCTTTCCCCTCACAAAACGACCCATGACCCCCTCAGACCCCCTTTCCCCTCACGAAAAGCACCCCCGACCCTCTCAGACCCCCCTTTTCCCCTCACAAAACGACCCATGACCCCCTCAGACCCCCCTTTCCCCTCAGAAAACCACCCACCACCCACCTTTCCCCCTCACAAAACAGCCCATGACCCCCTCAGACCCCCTTTTCCCCTCACAAAAAGGACCCCCGACCCTCTCAGACCGCCTTTTCCCCTCACAAACCGACCCCAGACCCCCCTTTTCCCCCTCGGCCCCCACGCAGGGGCCGGGCTCCCCTCAGACCCCCCCTTCCCCTCACAGAGGCCCTCCCCGTCGTCGGCCCTACCTGTTCCGCGTCTCTCTCGTTGACGGTAGGTAGAGGGCTGCGACCGCTGCTCGACATGGCGGCCCCCCCCCCCGCCGCCGGCGACTATCGCGATAGGGGGAAGCCGCGGCGGGCGGTGTGCGGGGAGGGGGAAGGGGAGGTGGGGGAGAGGGAACCCCGGGCCGCGCTCAGGGAGCGGGGGGGGGCCAGGCCACCGGCATGGGGGAGGCCGGGGAGGGGGACGGGAGAGGAGAAGGGAGGGGAGAGGGGAGCGGGCGGCGAGTCCGCCCGGCCCGGCCGCCGCCGCCTCACACTCGCGCCTCCTCAGCACCCAGCGGCTCCCAACATGGCCGCCACCGCCGGCCCTCGGCCATTTCCGCCGCCGCGCCGGAAACACCCGACACGCCTCCCGCTCCGCTTCGGCTCTTTCCGGATAGGTTCGGCTCCGTGCCACCTCCCAGCTTCGGACGTTTCCGGCGGCGCTCCGGAATCATCCGACGCTGCTCACCGGCCTCATCCCCGTGCGGAAAGACCCGAAGCCACCTTCGGCAGTTTCCGCTGACAGCCACGGGAAGAGCCGAGCTCCGCCTCCGCCGCCACTTCCCCGAGTGGATCCGGAAAGACCCGAACACCCCTCGGCCTCCATCGGGCCTTTCCTCGCACTGACGGAAACACCCGAGCGGAGCCGAATCCCCCCTCCCCATCCCTGCCGGCGACCCCAAGGGGGAAGGGGGGGCGGGTGAAGGCCCGGACGCCCCTGTCTGCAATGGGGAGGGGCACTGGGAGCACTGGGAGGGGGGGCCAAGCCTAGGAGATGGAGTGGGGCCAGCTGGGGAAGCCACGCCCCCTTCCCCCCTAAAGGAAGGGTGTGGTCTCCACGCCCAGACCACGCCCTTTCTGGACCAAAGGGGCGGGGCCAGCCCGGGGATGGGGGGGTGGTGATGGCTTCTTGGGTGCCCCATAGGTTCGGGGACCCCGGGGCGATGCTGCAGAGTGGGGGTGGGGAAGGGGGGGGCTGCATGGGGGAGAGGATTATCCAGGGGCTCCCCCTTCCCCCCCTCTTGGGGGCCGCTCCCCTTAAAATCTTTTTTATTGGGGGGTGCGCTTTTTTGGGGCGGGGGGTGGGCTGAGACCTGACGGCAACTCATCGCCCCCACCGCAGCCCCCCGCTGCGGGGCGGGGTGGGCTTGCGGGGGGGATGGGAAAGGCGCGCGGCCCCTTTAAATTTACCCAGGAGCCCTTAAAGGAGCCCCAGGGGCCCCACGGCGGCGTCCCCACCCCGGCCGGCCCCTGCCCGCCGCCGCCGCCGCCGCCCCGGGCCCCGCCATGGAGCCCCCGCACCCCCGCCCCGACCCCGGCCCGCTCCCGCACCCGGACTGCCCAGGTGAGCACCGACGCGGCGGGGGGGAATGTGGCGGGGTGGGCGGTGCGGTCCCTTTAAGGAGACCCCCCTCCCGCGGAGAGGGAGCTCGGCTCCCCTTTCGTGCACAATGGGAACGACGCTGGCCCTTTAAGATGTCCCCCGGTCCTGGGGGTGCCCCCATCCCTTTGCCATCCCCTGTCATCCTCTGGGATGCCCCTGGCCCTTTAAGATGCCTTCATCCAAATTAGGATGCCCCTGTCACTTTAAGGTGCCCCTGCCCCTTTAAGATGCCCCCATCCCTTTAAGATGCCCCCATCCAATTTAGGATGTCTCTGTCCCTTTAAGATGTCACCGTACAATTTAGGAGGTCCCTGTCCATTTAAGATGCCCCCATCCAATTTAGGAGGCCCCTGTCTCTTTAAGACGCCCCCATCCAATTTAGGAGGCCCCTGTCTCTTTAAGATGCTCCTGTCACTTTAAAATACCCCCATCCTCTTTAACCATTTCCATCTCCTTTGACACGCCCCTGCCCCTTTAAGGGCCCCTCCCCTTTGAGATGCCCCACCCCCTTTAAATACCCTTTTACAAGCCCCGCCCCTTGGAGTGCGCTGCCCCTTTAACACGCCCTGCCCCTTTAAGAGCCCCCTTGCCCTTTTAAGATGCCCCATACCTGTGGGCCCTCCCACTTTTGACGCCCCTGCCCCTTTAAGAGCCCCCCCTTCTCTTTTAAGAGCCCCCAGTTCCTCCCCTCCCCGCATCCCCCTAATTTTGGGGGGGTCGTGTCCCCCCCCAGCAGGGCTGAGACCCCCAACGCAGGGGATCACCCCCCATAGGCACCCCCAAAGACCCCCATATGGGGGTTGCTCCCTCCAGGATCCCCAAAGACCCCCCCATAAGTGAGTCCCCTCAGGCCCTGCTATCCCTGAGGACCCCCCAAAACCCCCACATAAGTGTCCCCCCCCCCGTCACCAGGGTCCCCCCAGAGACCTCCTCATCCCTGGGCACCCCTAAAGACCCCCCATATATGAGTCCCCCCAGGCTCTCCAATCCCTGGAGCCCCCCCAAATCCCCCCCTCCATCCCTGGAGCTCCCCATACATTCATCCCTCAAGACCCTTCCATCCCTTAGACACCCCAACCCCCCCTCAAACCCCATACCCCCCCTCCATCACCCCCCCTTTCCCTCCCCCCAGCCTCCCCGCCAGAGCCGGGACCGCGGGGAGGCCGTCGGAGCTCGGACCACTGCGAAGCGCGAGCGTCGCGGCCGGGTCGGAGCCGTATCCCGGGTCGGGATCACCGTCGCTATTACCACGAGCGTTGGCGAGCCGAATACCTGATGGAGTTCAACGCGGCGCGGCACGGGATGCTCTGCATGGTCTGCGGCAGCGCCCTCGCCACCCTCAAGCTCAGCACCATCAAGCGCCACATCCGGCAGAAACATCCCTACTCCGGCGCTTGGGGACCCCGCGAGAAGCAGCTCGTCCTCCGCTCCTGGGACGCCCACCTGGGTCTCCACACCCACCCCGATGGACCCCCCGGCGGCGGCGGGACAGGTACGGGGGCTGCGTCAGGTCCCCTTAATGTGGGTCCCCTAATGCTGGGCCATGCCTCTTTTAAGAGGAGCCATGCCCCTTTAAATGTGGGCCACGCCCCCTTTAATTGGGGCGCCCCTACATCTGGTCCATGCCCCTTTAAATGTGGGCCACGCTCCCTTCATTGTGGATCCCCCGAGTTGAGCCAGGGCCCTTTAAATGTTGGCCACACCCCCTTCTATGTGGGCCCCATGAAGCTGGGCACGCCCCCTTTAATTTAAGCCATGCCCCTTTAAATGTGGGCCACACCCACTTGAAGGTGGGGCCCCATAAACCTGACCCATGTCCCTTTAAATGTAGGCCACACCCCTCTTCATGAGGCCCCCCATAGCTGGGCCATGCCCCCTTTCATGTGGTCCCCGCCTCCTTTGTATGGAGCCCCGCCCCTTTTAAGTCACCCGATGCCCCTTTAAGAGAAGCCCCGCCCCAGGACTGACAGACCACACCCACTCCTACAGCACACACCCACTTGTCAGCCACGCCTACACCCTGGCCACGCCCCCAACAGCACGCTTACTTAGACCCCGCCCCCTCGGAGCAGCGCTTTCCTTGCTGGCCCCGCCCCTTCCTCCAGGCCCCGCCCACCCACCTCGCGGTTGGGCTCCACCCCCTAGCCCCCCCCCCCCGAGCCCTCCCCTGCCTGTCCCCAGGGACCCCCCATGTCCCCACCCTGTCCCCAAGGTGTCCCCTTGTCCCCAAGCTGTCCCCAAAGACCCCGACACCCCCAACCTGTCCCCTTGTCCCCAAGGTGTCCCCAAAGACCCCGACCCCCCCAACCTGTCCCCTTGTCCCCAAAGTCCCCTTGTCCCCAAGGTGTCCCCAAAGTCCCCTTGTCCCCAAAGTCCCCTTGTCCCCAAGGTGTCCCCAAAGACCCCGACACCCCCAACCTGTCCCCTTGTCCCCAAGGTGTCCCCAAAGACCCCTTGTCCCCAAGGTGTCCCCAAAGTCCCCGACCCCCCCAACCTGTCCCCTTGTCCCCAAGGTGTCCCCTTGTCCCCAAGGTGTCCCCAAAGTCCCCTTGTCCCCAAAGTCCCCTTGTCCCCAAGGTGTCCCCAAAGTCCCCGACACCCCCAACCTGTCCCCTTGTCCCCAAGGTGTCTCCTTGTCCCCAAGGTGTCCCCAAAGTCCCCTTGTCCCCAACCCATCCCCTTGTCCCCAAGGTGTCCCCAAAGACCCCGACACCCCCAACCTGTCCCTGACACCCCCAACCTGTCCCCTTGTCCCCAAGGTGTCTCCTTGTCCCCAAGGTGTCCCCAAAGTCCCCTTGTCCCCAAGGTGTCTCCTTGTCCCCAAGGTGTCCCCAAAGACCCCGACACCCCCAACCTGTCCCTGACATCCCCAACCTGTCCCCTTGTCCCCAAGGTGTCTCCTTGTCCCCAAGGTGTCCCCAAAGTCCCCTTGTCCCCAAGGTGTCCCCAAAGACCCCGACACCCCCAACCTGTCCCCAACCTGTCCCCCCAACCCCCCTCCCCCCGCTGAGGCTGCTGTCTCCCCCCCCCCCCCCAACAGGCTCCCCGTCCCCCGCCCGTCCCCGCCGTCGGGGCTGCCCCCGTCCCCCGTCCCCCCGAGGTGGCAAAACGTCCCCCTCGGGAGCGTCGGTGACAAGGGGCCGCCCGGGAGGGGACTCGCTGCGGGGGTGGCTGCGGGCCGAGCTGCTGCTGGACCTGGAGGCGGGGGGGAACCGGTTGCGGTGCCTCCTCTGCGCCCGCGCCCTGCCCTCGCTGCACCTCGGGGACATCCGCCGCCACGCGCTGGCCGCCCACCCCGCCACCCTCCGCCTGGGACCCGCCGAGCGCGGGGCGCTGCTGCGCGCCTGCCGGGGAGGGGACGATGGTGGGGACCTGGGGGGTGACGAGGGCCCGGCTGGTGAGAGGGGGATGGGGGATGCTTGGGGCGGGGGGGGGGGGACATGGGGACGTTGGGGACATGGGGACCCTGGGGGGTGTGGGGACATGGGGACGCTGGGGACATGGGGACGCTGGGGGTAAATGGGGACACTGGGGACATGGGGACACTGGGGGGTGTGGGGACACCAGGGACATGGGGACCCTGGGGGGTGTGGGGACATGGGGACACTGGGGGTAAATGGGGACGCTGGGGACATGGCGACCCTGGGGGGTGTGGGGACATGGGGACGCTGGGGGTAAATGGGGACGCTGGGGACACGGGGACACTGGGGGTAAATGGGGACACTGGGGACATGGGGACCCTGGGGGGTGTGGGGACATGGAGACGCTGGGGACATGGGGACGCTGGGGGTAAATGGGGACATGGGGACGCTGGGGACATGGGGACCCTGGGGGGTGTGGGGACATTGGGATGCTGGGGGTAAATGGGGACATGGGGACGCTGGGGGGTGTGGGGACATGGGGACCCTGAGGGGTGTGGGGACATGGGGACGCTGGGGGTAAATGGGGACACTGGGGACATGGGGACGCTGGGGGGTGTGGGGACACCGGGGACATGGGGACACCGGGGACATAGGGACACTGGGGGGACATGGGGACGCTGGGGGGTGTGGGGACATCGGGGACATGGGGACACTGGGGGGACATGGGGACGCTGGGGGGTGTGGGGACACCGGGGACATAGGGACACTGGGGGGACATGGGGACGCTGGGGACATGGGGACCCTGGGGGGTGTGGGGACATGGGGACGCTGGGGACATGGGGACGCTGGGGGTAAATGGGGACACTGGGGACATGGGGACGCTGGGGACATGGGAACGCTGGGGGTAAATGGGGACATGGGGACGCTGGGGACATGGGGACCCTGGGGGGTGTGGGGACACCAGGGACATGGGGACCCTGGGGGGTGTGGGGACATTGGGATGCTGGGGGTAAATGGGGACATGGGGACGCTGGGGGGTGTGGGGACATGGGGACCCTGAGGGGTGTGGGGACATGGGGACGCTGGGGACATGGGGACGCTGGGGGTAAATGGGGACACTGGGGACATGGGGACGCTGGGGGGTGTGGGGACACCGGGGACATGGGGACACTGGGGGGACATGGGGACGCTGGGGGTTGTGGGGACACCGGGGACATAGGGACACTGGGGGGACATGGGGACGCTGGGGGGTGTGGGGACATCGGGGACATGGGGACACTGGGGGGACATGGGGACGCTGGGGGGTGTGGGGACACCGGGGACATGGGGACACTGGGGGGACATGGGGACGCTGGGGGGTGTGGGGACACCGGGGACATGGGGACACTGGGGGGACATGGGGACGCTGGGGGGCGTGGGGACACCGGGGACATGGGGACACTGGGGGGACATGGGGACGCTGGGGGTAAATGGGGACATGGGGACGCTGGGGACATGGGGACCCTGGGGGGTGTGGGGACATTGGGATGCTGGGGACATGGGGACGCTGGGGACAAATGGGGACGCTGGGGACATGGGGACCCTGGGGGGTGTGGGGACATGGGGACGCTGGGGACATGGGGACGCTGGGGGTAAATGGGGACACTGGGGACATGGGGACGCTGGGGACATGGGGACGCTGGGGGTAAATGGGGACATGGGGACGCTGGGGACATGGGGACCCTGAGGGGTGTGGGGACATGGGGATGCTGGGGGTAAATGGGGACCCTGAGGGGTGTGGGGACATGGGGACCCTGGGGGGTGGGGGGACACGGGGACGCTGGGGACATGGGGACGCTGGGGGTAAATGGGGACACTGGGGACATGGGGACACTGGGGGTAAATGGGGACGCTGGGGGTAAATGGGGACCCTGGGGGGTGTGGGGACACGGGGACGCTGGGGACATGGGGACGCTGGGGGGTGGGGGGACACGGGGACGCTGGGGGTAAATGGGGACCCCTGGGGGTGTGGGGACATGGGGACACCCCAGGGCCACCACGGGGGGGCCAAGCACGTCCCCGCCTGGGGACAGGCCGGGGGGGGACAGGGCTGTCCCCGCTCCCCCCAGCCCCGCAGCCCCCCAGCCCCGCCGAGGAGGAGGAGGAGGAGGAAGCAGCAGCCGAGGCCGAAGCAGCCGCCGCAGGGGACGAGGAGGAGGAAGGGGGGGGGGCGGGGGGCGCAGGGGGGGCCCCCCCGGGGGGCTGCGGCCGCCACAGCCCCCCCCTCTTCTCCCTGCGCCCCCCAGCCCCCCCCGCCTGCACCGCCTGACCCCCGGGGGACAAGGGGGGGGGGACGGGGACACCGGGGGGGGGTCACACACACAGAGACCCCCCCCAGTGTCCCCCAGAGCCACCCCCCCAGTATCACCAGTGCCCCCCCCCCAGAGGTGGCACCTATGGGTCCCCTCAACGGTGTCACCGCTCCCCAAAGCCCCCCCCCCCGCGGTGTCACCGGTCCCCAACGCCCCCCCCCCCCGCCCGGTGTCACCGCTCCCCCCCGCCCCCGCGGTGTCACCGGTCCCCAACACCCCCCCCCCCCGGTGTCACCGCTCCCCCCCCCCCCACGGTGTCACCCTATTTATGCGTGTCCCCCCCTTTTTTTTCTATGCCCCCCCCTTTTTTGTACGTGACACCCCTCAATAAACCCGTTCCTGGAGGCCCCCTGGAGCCACGCGGGGGGGGGGGACACGGACACGGGGCGGGGGGGGGACACACGGGGACATTTTGGGGGGCGGGGGGGGGGACGACACTGGCGCAAAGTGGGGGGGCGCAGGCGTCCGTCGCGGTGTTTTATTGATGCCGCATCCCCGCGGGCGGATGGAGGGGGGGGTCCCCCCGTTTCCCCCCCCCCCCTCGCAGATTTTGGGGGGGGGAGGGGAGGCGCAGTGCGGTTTGGGGGGGCTGCGGGAGGGGGCCGAGCCCCCCCTCAAGGGGCTTTGCCCCCCCCACCCCCCCCAATTTACAGCAGTTACAGACATTTCACCTCAATTGACGTTAAAAAAAATAAAGGGGGGCGGGGGAACGAGCTGGGGGGGGGGGAGCCCCCCCCCCGAGGGGAGCAGGAGGGGGATTTTGGGGTGCAGCCCCCCCCCCCCAATAGCCCCACAGCGGAGGCAAAGTCCAAGGAGGGGGGGAAAGGACAGACGGACGCCACGGTGAGAGTCGGGGGGGTGGTGTACGAGCTTTGGGGGGGTTATGAGTTTTGGGGGTGAGGGGGGGGCTGATGAGCTCGGGGTGGGGGGGCACCGGCTGGGCACCCCGATATTTCCCCGCCACCCCCGGGGTTTTATTCCGGCTTCTTCTTGGCCAGGCCTGGGAGCTTCGCCTGGATCCTACGGGGAGAGGAGAGAGGTGAGGGGCTTGCTGGGGGGGGGGGCAGGTGATTTGGGGGGGCCCGCAGCGATTTGGGGGGGGGGGGCACGGATTTGGGGGGGCCCCGTCGGCACCTACTTGGCCACGAGGTCCTTGGTCTGGTGGCGGGCGATGCCCACGTAGTGGTCGATCTGCACCTGGGGAGCAGTGGGGGGGGGGGTTTAAGGGGGTGCCCCCCTCCTTTTTGGGGTACCCCCTCCCTTTTGGGGTACTCCCTTTATTTTGGGGTACCCCCTCCTTTTTGGGGGTGCCCCCCCTAATTTTAGGGCTCACCTTATACTTCTCGTAGAGGGGCGGGACGGTGAAGGCCAACAGCTCGGCTGCGAGAAAGACGGGGGGCTCAGTATCATGGGGGGGGGGGCAAACCCCCCCCGGTATTATTTTTTGGGGGGTCCCCCCCCAAAAAATAAAATTGGGGGGGTGTTATTTTATAGGGGGAGGGGGTCAAAGCCCGGCTCTTACCGAGGATGAGGAGGGTGATGCCGTTGAAGACGGCTCCCACGTAGGTCAGCAGCCACATCGACATGGCCAGCTATGGGGGGGGGGGGGGGAGGAAGAAGAGGAGGGTTTTTGGGGTGCTCAGGGGGGAGGATGAGGAGGATGAGGAGGGGGAGGAGGGGGAGGGGAGGGGGAGGAAGGCCCCCTTACCTTCAGGGAATCCACTAGATCCTCCACCAAGAAGAGGCGGAGGAGGAACCGCAGCGCCTGGTTGAGGTGGAGGGCGACGGCGGCGACGTGAGCCTGGAAAGTCTCGGGGGACAAAGTCACGTCCAGCTCCAGGTAAGCTCTGAAATGGGGGGGGGGAGCAGAGTCAGGGGAGGGGGGGGCACCCCAAAATCCCCCCTCTGCACCCCAAAAATCGCCTTCTATACCCCAAACCCCCCCTTCATCCCAAAATCTGCCTCTACACCCCAAAACATGGAAGGTCTCGGGGGACAAGGTCACGTCCAGCTCCAGGGAAGTTCTGAGATCTGGGGGGGGGGGGGCACAGTCAGGTGAGGGGGGGCACCCCAAAATCCCCCCCCCTGCACCCCAAAATCACCCTGAACCCCTCCTTGAACCCCAAAATCCCCCTCTACACCCCAAAATTCCCCTCTACACCCCAAAACATGGAAGGTCTCGGGGGACAAGCTCCAGGTAAGCCCTGGGGTGGGAGGGCACAGTCAGTTGAGGGGGGCACCCCAAAATCCCCCCCGCATCCCCCCTCGAACCCCCAAATCCTCCTCTACACCCCAAAATCTCCCTGCACCCCTCCTCGAACCCCAAAATCCTCCTCTACACCCCAAAATCTCCCTGCACCCCTCCTTGAACCCCAAAATCCCCCTCTACACCCCAAAACATGGAAGGTCTCAGGGGACAAGGTCACATCCAGCTCCAAGGAAGTTCTAAAATGGGGGGGGGCACAGTCAATTGAGGGGGGGCACCCCAAAATCCCCCCCTCCATCCCCCCTCGAACCCCAAAATCCCCCTCTACACCCCAAAACATGGAAGGTCTCGGGGCATGAGGTCACGTCCAGCCCCAGGGAAGCTCTGAAATTGGGGGGGGGTCACAGTCAGGTGAGGGGGGCATCCCAAAATCCCCCCCCTGCACCCCAAAATCCCCCTGCACCCCTCCTTGAACCCCAAAATCCCCCTCTACACCCCAAAACATGGACGGTCTTGGGGCACAAGCTCCACGTAAGCCCTGGGGTGGGCAGAGTCAGTTGAGGAGAAGCATCTCAAAATCCCCCCCCCGCACCCCAAAAATCCCCCTCCCCGCACCCCAAAATCCCCCCGTTGCATCCCAAAATCCCCACCCCCACCCCAAACTCCCTCCTCCTGCACCCCAAAACCTTCATCCATCCCGTAGAAGACGGCGGAGGGGGGAAAACACCGGCCAAGGCCACCAAGCGCATCCCCCAGCTGCCGTCCCCGGGGTGGGTATCCCCAAAACCGCACCCCCCCCCAATTTCTTTTTTTTTTTTTTTTGGGGGGGGGGGGGCACCCCAAAAAATCCCTCACCGAAAGGGGTGCCCCTCTTCCGACTTCTGGACGGCCTGGACGACGGCTTTGTAGACGCGGAGGCTGATGGTGACGGAGAGGAGGGCCAGGGCGAGGTGGGCCACCACGCTGATGACGCTGAGGACGGCCAGGGAGAGGAGGAGGAGGAGGCTGGCGCCGAAGACGACCCCCGTCTTCCTCGCGTCCCGCCAGAAGAGGAGGTCGTGGACTGTTGGGGACACGGAGGTGACAAAGGCGGGTGACAAGGGGCACCCCGTATGTGTGTCCCACCCCCCCCCACCCGGTTGCACCCTCGCCGACGGCTTCGGTTTTCCTTGATTTGCCTCAATTCGCCCCAAAACGAGGCCGGCGCCGACCCCGTCCCGCTCGTTAGACGCAGGCACTAATTAACCCAGCCCCCCCCCCACCTCGTTACGAACAAGCGTTAATTAACACACACACCCCCCCCCAAGCGTGGCGGCGGGTTTTGCCAGAAATCCCCCTTTTTTACACCAAACCGAGAGGCGGACGCGGGGCTCCCCCCCCCCCCCGCTGACATCCCCAGCAGCGTTTTGGGGCCAGCTCCCCCCTTTTTAGCCCCTCACTTTTTGACCCCCCTTTTTTTTGGGGGGGGGTCCAGCCGCAGCGCCCCCCTCCCCCAACCTGATTTTGGGGTGACTCGGCGGCAGCGGCGGCTTTTTTGGGGGTAAAAAAGGAGCTTTTTTGGTTTTTACCTGCCAGGCGGGGGAGGAGCTGGGTCCCCGGGGGGGGTTCAGCCGGGTCCCCGGGGGGTTTTGGGGTGCCCCGGGGGGGGTCCCCCAATTCCCGCAGCGCCCGCAGGGTCAGCCGCTCCTCCTCCCAGTCCCGGGCGGCGGCGGCGGCGGCAGCGGCGGCGGCGCGGGGGGGCGTTTCGGAAAGGGGGGGCGTTAGCGCCGCGGTGCCGCGATGCCGGGAGACGGCGCCGGGGGATTCCTCCGCGCCCGGCGCTTCCTCGATGACGGTGTCGTCGGAATCACCGGAGCTGTCGGCTTCGGCGTTACCGCCGGGGTCACCGGTGCCGGTGTTACCGGCGCCGCCGTTACCGGTGCCGGCGTCGCCGTTACCGCCGTTACGTTCCACCAAATCCCAGCTGAGCAATTCGTTGGTAAAACTGTGCATTTCCCGGACGCATTTGGAAACCTCTTCCAACGCCGCGGCGGTGCCGGATGGTTGTCGGCACAATCCGGTAGGAACCTTAGCGGTAACGCCGGCGACGTTACCGACGCGGGGTTTTACCGGGAAATCGCAGACGCGATCTTCGGGGATTTGGCTCAGCATTTCGCGTTCTCCCAGCAACGCGGTTGCGCCGTATTCCCGGTCGAAGGCGGCGCGATCCGGCACGACTTCGAAAGGAGATTCGGGAGAATCCGGTTCTTTCGGGGGGGGGGGCCCCGAGGAAGAGGAGGAGGCGGCGGCGGGGTGGGGGGCGGGGAGGAAGGCTCCCCGACCTCCTTGGCCCCCCGGTGCCGCTTCGGCGCCCGCTGGGGCCGGAGAGAGGGGAGAAAGTCAGGCGTGGGGGAGGGGGGGGGGGATTTTGGGGGTGCAGCATGCATGGGGGGGGCCGCCATGCACCCAGCGGCACCCCAAGCGGCGTTTCGGGGTTCCCCCCCCCCCCCTCGGCGCAGCCATGCTGGGGTGGGGGGGGCGAGCAGGTCGCGAGGCGGCGCGAACAGTCGGACGCTTCCCCCCCCCCCCCTCCCCAAAATACACCCCGAAACCTGCAGGTTTGGCGCAAGGCGGGGGGGTCCCCAGCGGTTTGGGGTGAAAAACACCCGGATTGGGTCCGGAGTGGGGGGGAGGGCAGGATTCAGCATCCCCCTCCCCCAGCATGGTCGCAACCCTCCCCCACCCACTCATTTTGGGCCAAGACGAGGGGATTTTGGGTCCTCCAGGGCGGGGCGGGGGGGCTCCTCACCTTCTCCCCACCCTCACCCCCAAAATTTCTGGGGTCAGGCGGGGGGGGGCGCACACAGCCGGCGGCGGGTGGGACGCGGGCGCAGGCGGGTCGGGGGGGGGGGGGTTTATTTTTGAGGCCAAACAACGAGAAACGGCGAATTCCTCCTCAGGCGGGCGAGCAGCGGCGGAGGGGGAAAGGGGGGGGGGTCGTGCAAAGCGGGAGCAGCAGCCGTGGGGCGGGGGGGGGGGCGCAGCCGTGGGGCAGGGGGGGGGGCGCAGCCGTGGGGCGGGCGCTCGCCCGGAAAAAGGGAGAAGAAATTGTGTTAAAAAGCAGGAAAAAAAGAGCGAAAGAAAAATGTCTGGGTTTGGCAGGTTTAAAACCACTCCCCGCCCCCCCTCGGGTCTCGGCTGCCATTTTAGGGGGGTCTCAGGACCCCTTCACCCCCCCAAAAATAAGCCGCAGGTAAAGCCCCCCCCAAAAAAAGGGGCTATTTTTGGGGTCCGCCCCCCCCGACCAGAGCCACCGGCAGCGCCCGGATGAAGAGCGCAGCGGCGTCGCGGACCCCAAACCGACGTCGGGGACCCCAAACCGGCGTCTGGGACCCTCCAAACCGGCATCGGGGACACCCCCAAATCCAGAGGGGGTATTTTAGGGTTCCAGCCGTCCCCCCCCCTCGACATTTTTCTTCCTGGGGGGTGCAGGAAAGTGTGGAGGGGGGAGACTTGCCTGGTGAAGCCGCAAAGAGAGAGACAGGCTGGGAGGAAGAGGAAGAAGCGGGGGGATCTGCAAGAAAACACAGAGGGTGAGAGCTCGGCGGCCTGGGGGGGGGCCCCCCAAAATCCCACACCTCCCCCCAAAACCCACCGGGGTGTCTCCATCCCCCCCTGCCACCCTAAGGCGAAGATGGGGGTTTCACTTCGACGCAGCAAAGCTTCATCCCGGCGTCTTTTTGGGGTGAAACCACCCAAAAAACGGGATCGATCGCTTGCCTCTTCACCCCAAAAACGGGCAGATGAGGGGAGGGGGTGGCTCGAGCACCCCCAAACCCCTGCGGTTGGAGTCTGCGTACCCTTTTCCACAGGGTTTTACCCCAAATCGGGGGGTGTCAGGCGCCGGCGGTTTCACAGTCATCCCGGGTGTTATCCCCCCCCCCAGCCACAAAATGGGGGGGTCTGGGGGGTTTTGGGGTACCGGGTTGTATCGCAGAGGGAGAACGGGGTTTCCTCCAGCTTCCCCTTTTTTGGGGTGACGTCGTGTCACCCGCCACCACCTCTTCCACATAAGACCATCGGGCGAATTCCAGTTTTGACCAAATTTGGGGTTTTTTACCCCATTTTCCCCACCCGGCTCGCGCTGTTCGGGAGGGGATTCCGGCGCAGCGGCTGTCACCGCCGGGTGACAACAGCCAGGGCGTGGATGGCGTCGGGTCACCCCAAAATCTCCACCTTCCCCCCATCTCGGCTCTGGATCCCCAAGGAAGCCCCCCCCTCAGGTGATATTTGGGGTGAAACCGCAGGGTTTTGGGGTTCTGTGACATCCGGCTGGGAAAACTGGGGTGAATCCACGGGAATCGGGGTGCGCCGGCGGCAATCGCAAAGTCAGGGTGCCCCGAAACAAATGCCCCCCCCCCCCCAAAATGCCGGGGACCCCCCAGCTCACCCTCCTGGGGCGGACGGACGGAACAGCCCGGCCACCCAACGACCCCCCCCCCTATCCCCCCAAAAAAAAAAATCAACAATCCCTTTTTTGCATGTTTTTCCCCCCATTTTTGCAGGATGAGGGGCTGGATGTGCCTCTGCCCCCTATAGCTGCCCCCCTAAAGGCCTCTGCCCCCTATAGCTGCCCCCCTAAAGGCCTCTGCCCCCTATAGCTGCCCCCCTAAAGGTCTCTGCCCCCAGATTTGCCTCCTATAGGCCTCTTCCCTGCAAATTTGCCTCCCCAAAGGCCTCTTTCCCCTATAGCTGTCCCCCTAAAGGCCTCTTGCTCCTATTATCTGTCCCTTACAGGCCTCTTTTTCCTATATCTGTCCCTTAAAGGTCTCTTTCTCCTATACCCGCCCCCCTAAAGACCTCTTCTCCCGACATCTGCCCCCCTAAAAATATCTTTATCCTATAGCTGCCCACTAAAGGTTTCTTCCCCCTATAGCTACCCACCTAAAAACCTCTTCCCCGCTATAACTGCACCCCTGAAAGCCTCTTTTCCCCTATACTTGCACCCCCAGAGGCCTCTTGCCCCTATAACTACCCTCACAAAGGCCTCTTCCTCCTATAGCTGCCCCCCAAAGGTCTCTTTCCCCTATAATTACCTGCCCTATATGCCTCTTTTCCCTATATCTCCCCTCCCAAAGGCCTCTTTTCCCTATATCTCTGCCCCCATAGGCCTCTTTCCCCTATATCTGCCCCCTCAAAGGCCTCTTGCCCCTATAATTGCCCCCCCAAAGGCATCTTTCCCCTATATCTAACCCCCCACAGGCCTCTTCTCCCCACATCTGCCCCCCTAAAAGCCTCTTCCCCCTATATCTACCCCCCCCAAAAGCCTCTTGCCCCTATACCTGCCCCTAAAGGCCTCTTTCCCCCCCATCTCCCACTCTAAGGCCCTCTTTCCCCTATAGCTGCACCCCTAAAGGCCTCTTTCCCCCTATAATTGCACCCCTAAAGGCCTCTTCCTCCTATAGCTGCCCCCCCAAAGGCCTCTTGCCCCTATAATTGCCCTCTCTATAGACCTTTCCCCTATACCTGCCACCTAAAGGCCTCTTCTCCCCACATCAGCTCCCCTAAAGCCATTTCCTCTCACATTTACCCCCCTAAAAACCTCTTTCCCCTACACCTGCCCCCCTAAAGACCTCTTCCTCCGTATAACTGCACCCCTAAAGGCCTCTGCCCCCAGATCTGCCTCCTATAGGCCTCTTCCCCGCAAATTTGCCCCCCCAAAGGCCTCTTTCTCCTACAATTGCCCCCCCATAGGTCTCTTTCCTCTATATCCACCCCCCTAAAGACCTTTTTCCCCTACAATTGCCCCCCCAAAGGCCTCTTTCCCCCATATCTGCCCCCTAAACGCCTTTTCTTCCCACATCTGCCCCCCTAAAGGACATTTCATCTCCCCTATAAACCTCTCTCCCCTACACCCACCCCCCTAAACACCTCCTCCCCCCTATAATTGCACCCCTAAAAGCCTCTGCCCCCAGATCTGCCCCCCAAAGGCCCCTCTCCCCCACATAATTCTCCCCTAAAGGTCTCCCCCCCCCATTTCTGCCCCCCTAAGGCCTATTCACCTCATACCCTTAAAGGCCTTTTCCCGCCCTTCTCCTCAGGCACCCCGGGCCCTCCAGGCCCCATCAGGCCCCGCCAGGCCCTTACCGGCGCAGGAGGCGGAGCCATCGCCCCCGCAGCCTCCGAGCTGGGGTTGTGGTTGACCGGAGGAGGAGAAGGATGAAGAAGAGACGAAGGGAGACTGGGTGGCGGGGTCGGCCATGGCGATAAACGCGGAGCCCCGGGAACCCGCGTCCGTCCGGCGCGGCGGCCACGCACCGACTGCCGGGGGCGTGGCCAAACGGGGCGTGGCCGGTGCGCCGGGCGCATGCGCCAATCGCCGAGCATGCGCTGAGCGGCTCCCTCCCGCCGCAGCTCGGCGCTTCTGCGCATGCGCGGGGTGGGAGAGAGCCCCGCCCGCTTCCCTCGCTGCGCATGCGCCGTGGCGCCCTCCCCCGCGCGCGGTGCCTGATGGGAGTTGTAGTCCTGGGCTCTCCCCGGCTATACGGGGGTCTATAGGGGGCGGGGGGCTATGGGGTGTCCCCTATAGGGGGGTGGAGCCCACAGCGTGTTCCCCTATAGGCGATGGAGGGGCTTTGTCGCCCTCCGAGTGTCAAACAGGGCCATCGGTTGTTCCCTATAGGGGGAAGGAGGGTATGGGGGGCGGCCGCACTGTGTCCATAGGATCCCCTATAGGGTGGGTAATACCATAGGGTGGGTAATACCATAGGGTGTCCCCTAAAGGGGGTGGGGGCCTATAGAGTCCTCCCTAGGGGGGCATGGGTGAGGCCTGCTCTCCCCTATAGGTCAGATGGGGCCCTACAACGTCTCCTATAAGGGGTGGGAGACCTATAGGATACTCTCAGAGGGGCTTTATGGCCCTGTGTAGGGCCGCAGAGCACTGTCTATAGGCGAAAGGGGCTATAGAATGCCCCTATAGCAGGCAGGGGCCTATAGAAATCTCTCTATAGGAAAGGGAGCGGCCTTACGGCCCTCTATAGGGCGCCCCCTATGGGGCAGGACAGGTCACCACCCTATAGGTGCCGGCACCCGCAGGACACCCCTATAGGGTGGGCGCTATAGGCGGGGGAAGGGGAGGGAGATGGGCTGTTGTGGTCACGTGCCCGCCGCCCGGGTCACGTGGCCCCGCCCCTTCCCACCTGGCCCCGCCCCTCCGGGCCAATCAGCGCCCGCGGAGGCGCCGGCCCACGCGCCAATGGCCGCGAGCGACGCCACCGGGACGTGAGGGGGCGGGGCTTAGAGGTGGGAGTGGCAGGCTCTCCCGCCAATAGCGAAGCGAGCGCAGAGGCGGGCGGGCCAATGAGGCGCCCCCGTTCCCGCCGGCCTCCGGTAAGGGGAGGGGCGCGGCGGCAAGGGGGCGGGGCGCGGCTGGCCAATAGGAGGCGAGGGGGGCGGGGCCAGCGGGGCCGGCCGGGACGCGGGGGGAAGCGGCGGCAGCGGTCGCGGAACGGTGAGGTGGGGGGGGGTGGGGGGGGGAACGGGACACCGGGACCCACGTGATCCAGGGCCCACGTGACCTGCCCCCTCCCCTATATGGCCTGACCCACGTGACTTGACCCCCCCTTATATGGACAGCGATCTCCCCCTCCCCCACGGGCTGGCCGCCCGCTATAGGGACCGGGACCCACGTGACCCCTATAGGGTCTGGGACCCCCTATAGAGCAGGGCCCCCCCCATAGGGACGGAGATCTCCCTGCATGAGCCCCTCTCTCAGCCCCCTATAGGGCCTGGCACCCCTATAGGAGCTGGGGCCCCCTATAGACCAGGCGTCTATAGGCTCGGGCCCCCTATAGTGGCCAAGACCCCTCTGCATAAGCCCCCCCGTCAGCCATCTATAGGGGCTGGCGTCTCCTATAAGTCCTGGGAGCCCCTATAGGGCTTGGGAGCCCCTATAGACCAGGCTCCTATAGCCTTGATCCCCCTATAGCGACCAAGACCCCCCTGCACAAGTCCCCCTCATTAGTTCTCTATAGGGGTTGGGGTCTTCTATAAGTCCTGGGATCTCTATAGGGCCTGGCACCCCCTATAGACCAGGTACCCTATAGGACCAAGACTCCTCTGAATCAGCCCCCCCCCATCAGCCCTCTATACCAGCTGGGACTGCCTATAGGGCTTGGGAACTCCTATAGACCGGGCCCCTATAGACTTGATCCGCCCCCCTAGAGCCCCAGTATGGACCAGTGCTCCCAGTTTGGCCTCGCTGGGCAGCTCGTCTGCGGAGGCGTATGGAGCCATACGGGGCCATACATGTCCGGCGGGGCCATATGGGGCCATACGTGTCCGGCGGGGGCGTATGGGGCCCATACGGACTTTGCCCCCGTGGGTCAATGATTCACCCGGGTGGCGGGCAGCGGGGGTGGGGAGCCCCGGGCCGGGCGTGCGAGGGGCGTGCGAGGGGCGTGCGAGAGCGAGTCCCGGCCTGCCCAGGGCGGGGAGGGCGAGCGTGCGAGGGGCGCGCGGGGAAGAGGTACTCGTGCGAGGGGGGGTGCGAGGGGGGGGCTCGTGCGAGGGGGGCTCGTGCGAGGGGGGCTCGTGCAAGAGGTGGTCGTGCAAGGGGGGCTCGTGCGAGGGGGTTGTGCAAGGGAGGGGCTCGTGCGAGGGGGGCTCGTGCGAGGGGGGGTGCAAGGGAGGTGCTTGTGCGAGGGGGGCTCGTGCAAGAGGTGATCGTGCAAGGGGGGCTCGTGCGAGGGGGGTGTGCAAGGGAGGTGCTCGTGCGAGAGGGGCTCGTGCAAGAGGTGATCGTGCAAGGGGGGCTCGTGCGAGGGGGGGTGCAAGGGAGGGGCTCGTGCGAGGGGGGCTCGTGCGAGGGGGGGTGCAAGGGAGGGGCTCGTGCGAGAGGGGCTCGTGCAAGAGGTGATCGTGCAAGGGGGGCTCGTGCGAGGGGGGGTGCAAGGGAGGGGCTCGTGCGAGGGGGGCTCGTGCGAGAGGGGCTCGTGCAAGAGGTGATCGTGCAAGGGGGGCTCGTGCGAGGGAGGTGTGCAAGGGAGGGGCTTGTGCAAGGGGGGCTCGTGCAAGAGGTGGTCATGCAAGGGGGGCTCGTGCAAGGGGGGGTGCAAGGGAGGTGCTCGTGCGAGGGGGGGTGCAAGGGAGGTGCTCGTGCGAGGGGGGCTCGTGCGAGGGGGGGTGTGCAAGAGGTGCTTGTGCAAGAGGTTGTGCGAGGGGGGCTCGTGCAAGGGGAGTGTGCAAGGGAGGTGCTCGTGCGAGGGGAGCTCGTGCGAGGGGGGGCTCGTGCGAGGGGGGCTCGTGCGAGGGGGGCTCGTGCGAGGTGGGGTCGTGCAAGAGGGGCTCGTGCAAGAGGTGCTTGTGCAAGAGGTCGTGTGAGAGGTGCTCGTGCGAGGGGGGCTCGTGCGAGAGGTGCTCGTGCAAGAGGTGCTTGTGCAAGAGGTCGTGTGAGAGGTGATCATGCAAGGGGGGCTCGTGCGAGGGGGGTGTGCAAGGGAGGGGCTCGTGCAAGGGGGGCTCGTGCAAGAGGTGGTCGTGCAAGGGGGGCTCGTGCAAGGGGGGCTTGTACGAGGGGGGGTCGTGCAAGGGAGGTGCTCGTGCGAGAGGTGCTCGTGCAAGGGGGGCTGGTGCAAGAGGTGCTTGTGTAAGAGGTCGTGTGAGGGGGGCTCGTGCAAGGGGGGCTCGTGCAAGTGAGGTTTGTGCAAGAGGTGGTCGTGCAAGAGGTCGTGCGAGGGGGGGCTCATGCGAGGGGGGCTCGTGCAAGAGGTGGTCGTGCAAGAGAGGTGCTTGTGCAAGAGGTCGTGTGCGAAGGGGGGCTTGTGGAAGAGGTGCTTGTGCAAGGGAGGCTCAGGGAAGAAGTACTCGTGCGAGAGAGGGGCTCGTGCAAGAAGTGGCCGTGCAAGAGGGGTGCTTGTGCAAGAGGTCGTGCGAGGGGGGCTCGTGTGAAGGGGGCTCGTGCAAGAGGGGTTCGTGCAAGGGAGGTTTGTGCAAGAGGTGGTCGTGCAAGAGGTGGTGCTTGTGCAAGAGGTGGTCGTGCAAAAGGGGCTCAGGGAAGAAGTGCTCGTGCAAGGGGGGGCTTGTGCAAGAGGTGCTCGTGCCCAGGAGGGGCTCGTGCAAGAGATGCTTGTGCAAAAGGGGCTGAGGGAAGAAGTGCTCGTGCGAGGGGGGGCTGATACGAGGGGGTCCTCGTGCAAGGGGGTCCTCGTGCAACGGAGGTGCTCGTGCAAGGGGTCCTCGTGCAAGGGAGGGGCTTGTGCAAGGGGTCCTCGTGCAAGGGGGTCCTCGTGCAAAGGAGGGGCTCGTGCAAGGGGTCCTCGTGCAAGGGGTCCTCGTGCAAGGGAGGGGCCTGTGCAAGGGGTCCTCGTGCAAGGGGTCCTCGTGCGAGGGGTCCTCGTGCAAGGGACGTACTTGTGCGAGGGGCCCATGCGAGGGGGTTTGCACACGCGTGTGCGTGGGACACACGCGTCACCCCTCCCCCCCTCATTAATTAATGGGGGGGGGAATCCAGGTGCATTATGGGATGGGGGGGGGATTCTCCAGTGTCTCGTATAGGGTTGTGCGGGGGGGGGATGGGAGGGGGGAGGTTCGGGGGTCAGAGGTCACTGGGGGAAAGGTGGGGGGAGGGGGGAGGTGGCCTGGGTCCCTTCTGGGAAAATTGGGGGGAGGGGAGGGGGTGGGGGGGGGGAGGGGGAGATTCTCCTCTGTCTCCTATAGGGGTTTGGGGGGGGGGGGGAGGGGAAGGGGGGTCAAAGGGCACTGGGGCAAAGGTGAGTGGAGGGGGGGAGGGGGAGGGGGACGGGAGGGGGAGGGGATTCTCCGCTGTCTCGTATAGGGTTGTGCTGGCAGCGGGTTTTGGGGGGCTGCCGGCCGCTGCGCTGACCTGTGCCCCCCCCACTCGGTCCCCCCCCCCCCACTCGTGTCCCCCCCCTCCAGATGTGGCAGCTGTGCGTCCCCCGCGGGGGGGGCCGGGCCCTCCTGGGGGTGCGGCTGCTGCGGGGTCCCCCCGGGGCCACCCGCCCCGTCAGCTACCAGCCCATCCGCAAGGTCCTGGTGGCCAACCGGGGTGAGTGACAGCCCTGGGGACACCCCCGTCACCGGGGGGACACCCCAATGGCCCCTGGGGCCCCCCGTGTCCCCTCCATCCCCCCCCGCCGTGTCCCCTGGGGCCCCTCGTGTCCCCTGGGGCCCCCTTTGTCCCCTCCATCCCCCCCCTAATGTCCCCTGGGGTCCCCCGTGTCCTCTGGGGCCCCTCGTGTCCCCTGGGGCCGCCTTTGTCCCCTCCATCCTCCCCCCCGTGTCCCCTGGGGCCCCCCGTGTCCCCTCCATCCCCCCCCCCGTGTCCTCTGGGGCCCCCTTTGTCCCCTCCATCCCCCCCCCGTGTCCCCTGGGGCCCCCTTTGTCCCCTCCATCCCCCCCCCGTGTCCCCTGGGGCCCCCCGTGTCCCCTCCATCCCCCCCCATATCCCTTGGGGTCCCCTGTGTCCCCTGGGTCTCCCCCCGTGTCCCCTGGGGTGCCCTTTGTCCCCCCCCACAATGTCCCCTGGGGCCACCCCAATGTCCTCTGGGGACCCTCATGTCCCCTGGGGTCCCCTTTGTCCCTTCCATCCCCTCCTGTGTCCCCTCGGGCCACCCCAATGTCCCCTGGGGCCCCCTTTGTCCCCTCCACCCCCCCATGTCCCCTGGGTGTCCCCATGTCCCTTGGGTCCCCCCAGGCTGTCCCCATGGGGTGTCCCCAGGGTGTCCCCATCCCCATGTCCCCAGTGGCATGGGGTGTCCCCGGGGTGTCCCCGGGGTGTCCCTGTCCTTGTGTCCCCCTCCCAGCCGGGGTGTCCCCAGTGGGATGGGGTGTCCCTGGGGTGTCCCTGGGGTGTCCCTGTCCCCATGTCCCCCTCCCAGCCGGGGTGTCCCCAGCGGGATGGGGTGTCCCCGGGGTGTCCCTGTCCCCATGTCCCCCTCCCAGCCGGGGTGTCCCCAGTGGGATGGGGTGTCCCCGGGGTGTCCCTGTCCCTGGGGTGTCCCTGTCCCCGTGTCCCCCTCCCAGCCAGGATGTCCCCAGTGGGATGGGGTGTCCCTGGGGTGTCCCTGTCCCTGGGGTGTCCCTGTCCCCAAGTCCCCCTCCCAGCCAGGATGTCCCCAGTGGGATGGGGTGTCCCCAGGGTGTCCCTGTCCCCGTGTCCCCCTCCTGGCTCGGGTGTCCCCAGCGCGATGGGGTGTCCCTGGGGTGTCCTTGTCCCCGTGTCCCCCTCCTGGCTGGGGTGTCCCCAGTGGGCTGGGGTGTCCCCGGGGTGTCCCCAGTGGGATGGGGTGTTCCCGGGGTGTCCCTGTCCCCATGTCCCCCTCCCAGCCGGGGTGTCCCCAGTGGGCTGGGGTGTCCCCGGGGTGTCCCCATGGGTGTCCCCATGTCCCCGTCCCCCCCCCAAAGGCGAGATCGCCATCCGGGTGTTCCGGGCCTGCACGGAGCTGGGGATCCGGACGGTGGCCGTGTACTCGGAGCAGGACACGGGGCAGATGCACCGGCAGAAGGCGGACGAGGCCTACCTGGTGGGGCGGGGCTGCCCCCCGTCCAGGCCTACCTCCACATCCCCGACATCATCCGCGTCGCCCAGGTGCCCCCGCCGGGCCGCAGGGTCCCCTCTGGGGGGACGGCTGGGGACACTGGGGGGGGGACAGCTGGGGACACTGGGGGGGGGACGGCTGGGGACACTGGGGGGGGACGGCTGGGGACACTGGGGGGGGGACGGCTGGGGACACTGGGGGGGGACGGCTGGGGACACTGGGGGGGGGACGGCTGGGGACACTGGGGGGGGACGGCTGGGGACACTGGGGGGGGACGGCTGGGGACACTGGGGGGGGGACAGCTGGGGACACTGGGGGGGGGACGGCTGGGGACACTGGGGGGGGACGGCTGGGGACACTGGGGGGGGGACGGCTGGGGACACTGGGGGGGGACGGCTGGGGACACTGGGGGGGGTGCCAGGGTCCCCTATGGTGGGGACAGCTGGGGACCCTATGGCGGGGACGGCTGGGGACACTGGGGGGGGACGGCTGGGGACACTGGGGAGGGGACAGCTGGGGACACTGGGAGGGGACGGCTGGGGACACTGGGGGGGGGACAGCTGGGGACACTGGGGGGGGACGGCTGGGGACCCTATGGGGGGGACGGCTGGGGACACTGGGGGGGGACGGCTGGGGACCCTATGGGGGGGACGGCTGGGGACACTGGGGGGGGACGGCTGGGGACACTGGGGGGGTGCCAGGGTCCCCTCTGGGGGGACGGCTGGGGACACTGGGGGGGGGACAGCTGGGGACACTGGGGGGGGGACGGCTGGGGACACTGGGGGGGGACGGCTGGGGACACTGGGGGGGGGACAGCTGGGGACACTGGGGGGGGGACAGCTGGGGACACTATGGGGGGGACGGCTGGGGACACTGTGGGGGGGTGCCAGGGTCCCCTCTGGGGGGACGGCTGGGGACACTGGGGGGGGGACAGCTGGGGACACTGGGGGGGGGACGGCTGGGGACACTGGGGGGGGACGGCTGGGGACACTGGGGGGGGGACAGCTGGGGACACTGGGGGGGGGACAGCTGGGGACACTATGGGGGGACGGCTGGGGACCCTATGGGGGGGACGGCTGGGGACACTGGGGGGGGACAGCTGGGGACACTGGGGGGGACGGCTGGGGACACTGTGGGGGGGACGGCTGGGGACACTGGGGGGGACGGCTGGGGACACTGTGGGGGGGACGGCTGGGGACATTGGGGGGGGGACAGCTGGGGACCCTATGGGGGGACGGCTGGGGACACTGGGGGGGTGCCAGGGTCCCCTATGGGGGGGACAGCTGGGGACACTATGGGGGGACGGCTGGGGACCCTATGGGGGGGACGGCTGGGGACACTGGGGGGGTGCCAGGGTCCCCTATGGGGGGGACGGCTGGGGACACTATGGGGGGGATGGCTGGGGACACTGTGGGGGGGTGCCAGGGTCCCCTATGGCGGGGACGGGTGGGGACACTGTGGGGGGGACAGCTGGGGACACTGTGGGGGGACGGCTGGGGACACTGTGGGGGGATGCCAGGGTCCCCTATGGCGGGGACGGCTGGGGACCCTATGGGGGGGACGGCTGGGGACACTATGGGGGGACACCAGGGTCCCCTATGGGGGGGACGGCTGGGGACACTATGGGGGGACGGCTGGGGACACTGTGGGGGGATGCCAGGGTCCCCTATGGCGGGGACGGCTGGGGACCCTATGGCGGGGACGGCTGGGGACCCTATGGGGGGGACGGCTGGGGACACTATGGGGGGACACCAGGGTCCCCTATGGCGGGGACGGCTGGGGACACTATGGGGGGACGGCTGGGGACACTGTGGGGGGATGCCAGGGTCCCCTATGGCGGGGACGGCTGGGGACACTGTGGGGGGGACAGCTGGGGACACTATGGGGGGACACCAGGGTCCCCTATGGCGGGGACGGCTGGGGACACTATGGGGGGACGGCTGGGGACACTGGGGGGGGACGGCTGGGGACACTGTGGGGGTGGCGCCAGGGTCCCCTATGGCGGGGACGGCTGGGGACACTGTGGGGGGGGTGCCAGGGTCCCCTATGGTGGGGACGGGTGGGGACCCTATGGTGGGGATGGCTGGGGACACTGTGGGGGGGGTGCCAGGGTCCCCTATGGGGGGGACGGGTGGGGACCCTATGGGGGGGACGGCTGGGGACACTGTGGGGGGGGTGCCAGGGTCCCCTGGGGTGGGGAACGCATGGGTCCCCTATGGGGGGCATGACGGGGACCCTATGGGGGGACAGCTGGGTCCCCTGGAGATGGGGCCACCCAGACGCTTGGGTCCCTGGGTGGGGGGGGTCTGGGGGTGCTGAGGGGGTCACGTGACCCCCCTGGACACCTGGGTCCCTGGGTTGGGGGGGTGCTGGGTGGGTCACGTGCCACCCCCCCCAAGACGCCTGGGTCCCTGGATGGGGCAGGGTCCCTGGACACCCGGGTCCATGGGTGGGGGTCCCCGGGGTGGTCCCAGGCCCCCCCCCCGGACACGTGGGTTCCCCCACAGGAGAACGGGGTGGACGCCATCCACCCGGGCTACGGATTCCTATCGGAGCGAGCTGACTTCGCCCAGGCCTGCCTGGATGCGGGGGTCCGATTTGTGGGACCCCCCCCCGCCGTCGTCCGCAAGATGGGCGATAAAGTGGAGGCTCGCGGGATCGCGGTCGCTGCCGGTGCGGGGGGCGGGGGGGGGGGCGTTATGGGGGTTTGGGGGGGCTTATGGGGTTGTTTGGGGGGGTTATGGGGGGGTATGGGTTTTTTTGGGGGGGCGTATAGGGGGGTATAGGGTTATTTGAGGGGGGGTATGGGGAGGTATGGGGTTTTTTGGGGGGGTTATGGGGGGGTATAGGATTATTTGGGGGGGTTATGGGGGGTATGGGGTTATTTGGGGGGGTATGGGGTTATTTGGGGGGGTTATGGGGGGTATGGGGTTATTTGGGGGGGTTATGGGGGGTATGGGTTTTTTTGGGGGGGTTATGGGGGGGTATGGGGTTTTTTGAGGGGGTTATGGGGGGGTATGGGGTTATTTGGGGGGGGTATGGGGAGGTATGGGGTTTTTTGGGGGGGTTATGGGGGGTATAGGATTATTTGGGGGGGTATGGGGTTATTTGGGGGGGTTATGGGGGGTATGGGGTTTTTTGAGGGGGTTATGTGGGGGTATGGGGTTATTTGGGGGGTTATGTGGGGGTATGAGGTTATTTGGGGGGGTTATGGGGGGTATGGGTTTTTTTGGGGGGGTTATGGGGGGGGTATGGGGTTATTGGGGGGGGTTATGTGGGGGTATGGGGTTATTTGGGGGGGTTATGTGGGGGTATGAGGTTATTTGGGGGGGTTATGGGGGTATGGGTTTTTTTGGGGGGGTTATGTGGGGGTATGGGGTTATTTGGGGGGGTTATGGGGGGTATGGGTTTTTTGGGGGGGGTTATGTGGGGGTATGGGGTTATTGGGGGGGTTATGGGGGTATGGGTTTTTTTGGGGGGGTTATGTGGGGGTATGGGGTTATTTGGGGGGGTTATGGGGGGGTATGGGTTTTTTTGGGGGGGTTATGTGGGGGTATGGGGTTTTTTGAGGGGGTTATGGGGGGGTATGGGGTTATTTGGGGGGGTATAGAGTTATTTGGGCGAGTATGGGGTTATTTGGGGGGGTTTTGGGGGGGATGGGGGAGTTATGGGGTTATTTGGGGGGTTATGGAGATTTTTGGGGGGGGGTATGGGATCATGGGGTGTTATGGGGTTCCTGGGGGGGTTATTTGGGGGATATTGGGGGTTTATGGGGTTATTGAGGGCATAATTGGGAGTTTGTTGGGGGTTATGGGGTTATTGGGGGTCTAATGGGGGGATTATGAGGGGTTTATGGGGTTTTTTGGGGGGGCTATGGGGTTTTTGGGGGATTATGGGGTTTTGAGGGGCTTATGGGGGGTTATGGGGTTTTCAGGGGAGAATAACGGGGTTATTAAAAGGGTTTATTGGGGGGTTATGGGGCTATTGGGGGAGTTATGGGGTCATGGGGGGTTATTGGGCGTTATTGGGGGGCTATGGGGTTATTGGGGGGGCTACGGGGAGGGTTGTGGGGTTATTGGGGGGCCATGGGCGTTATTGGGGGGCTGTGGGGCTATTTGGAAGGATATAGATATATTGGGGGGGTAATGGGCGGTTTTGAGAGGGTTACGGGGTTATTGGGAGTTGTTTTGGGGGGCTATAGGGGGGCTATGGGGTTATTGGGGGGGTTACAGGGGGCTATGGGGTTGTTGGGGGGCTATGGGGGGGGTTATGGGGGGCTACGGGTGCCAGGGGAGGGTGATGGGTTTAAGTGGGCTTGGGGGTCCCTGGGGGGGGGCGATGGGGATCGGGGTGTTGGTGGGGGTGGGGAGGAGGGTGTCCCCGACGCCGGCACTGACGGGCCCCCCCCCCCGCCCCCCAGGAGTGCCGGTGGTGCCGGGGACGCCGGCGCCGGTGTCGGCGCTGTCGGAGGCGCAGGACTTCGCCCGCCAGGTCGGCTTCCCCATCATCTTCAAGGCGGCTCACGGCGGCGGCGGCCGCGGCATGCGGGTGGTCCGCTCCCCCCAGGTACGGGGGACCCCCCCGCCACGGGACCCAGGCGCCCGTGACCCCCAAATCCCTGGGACCCCCACCCCAAGACACCCCCCTGCCACGGGACCCAGGCACCCAGGACCCCCAAATCCCCGGGACCCCCATCCCAAGACACCCCCCCGCCACGGGACCCAGGACCCCCAAATTTCTGGGACCCCCACCCCAAGACACCCCCCCACCATGGGACCCAGGACCCCCAAATCCCCGAGACCCCCACCCCAAGACACCCCCCCCCCGCCACGGGACCCAGGCACCCAGGACCCCCAAATCTCTGGGACCCCCACCCCGACACCCCCCACCATGGGACCCAGGCGCCCAGGACCCCCAAATCTCTGGGACCCCCACCCCAAGACACCCCCCCCACCACGCGACCCAGGGATCTGGGCCCCACGGGACCCCCCCCACCTGATACCCAGGGCTTTGAGGGGGACCCAAGTGGGTGGGGGGGACCCAGGGCTTTGGGGGGGGACCCAGGCGTCTGGGGGGACCCAGGTGGGTGGGGGGTACCCAGGGCTTTGGGAGGGGACCCAGGTGGATGGGGGGACCCCATGGGCGGGGGTACCCAGGGCTTTGGGGGGGACCCAGGTGGGTGAGGGGTACCCAGGGGTTTGGGGGTGACCCAGGTGGGTGGGGAGACCCAGGTGGGTGGGGGTATCCAGGGGTTTGGGGGGGACCCAGGTGGGTGGGGGGTACCCAGGGCTTTGGGGGGGACCCAGGGCTTTGGGGAGGGACCCAGGTGGGTGGGGGGTACCCAGGGCTTTGGGGGGGGACCCAGGTGGATGGGGGGACCCCATGGGTGGGGGGACCCAGGGCTTTGGGGGGGACCCAGGCATCTGGGGGGACCCAGGTGGGTGGAGGGTACCCAGGGCTTTGGGGGGGGACCCAGGTGGGTGGGGGGACCCAGGTGGGTGGGGGGTACCCAGGGCTTTGAGGGGGGACCCAGGTGGATGGGGGGACCCCATGGGTGGGGGGACCCAGGGCTTTGGGAGGGACCCAGGTGGGTGGGGGGTACCCAGGGCTTTGAGGGGGGACCCATGTGGGTGGGGGGACCCCATGGGTGGGGGGACCCAAGGGCTTTGGGGGGGACCCAGGTGGATGGGGGGTACCTAGGGCTTTGAGGGGGGACCCAGGTGGGTGGGGGGTACCCAGGGCTTTGGGGGGGGACCCAGGTGGATGGGGGGACCCCATGGGTGGGGGGACCCAAGGGCTTTGAGGGGGGACCCAGGTGGGTGGGGGGACCCCATGGATGGGGGGACCCAACGGCTTTGGGGGGGACCCAGGTGGATGGGGGGTACCCAGGGCTTTGGGGGGGGACCCAGGTGGGTGGGGGGACCCAGGTGGGTGGGGGGTACCCAGGGCTTTGGGAGGGGACCCAGGTGGATGGGGGGACCCCATGGGCGGGGGTACCCAGGGCTTTGGGGGGGACCCAGGTGGGTGAGGGGTACCCAGGGGTTTGGGGGTGACCCAGGTGGGTGGGGAGACCCAGGTGGGTGGGGGTATCCAGGGCTTTGGGGGGGACCCAGGGCTTTGGGGAGGGACCCAGGTGGGTGGGGGGTACCCAGGGCTTTGGGGGGGGACCCAGGTGGATGGGGGGACCCCATGGGTGGGGGGACCCAGGGCTTTGGGGGGGACCCAGGCATCTGGGGGGACCCAGGTGGGTGGAGGGTACCCAGGGCTTTGGGGGGGGACCCAGGTGGGTGGGGGGACCCAGGTGGGTGGGGGGTACCCAGGGCTTTGGGGGGGGACCCATGTGGGTGGGGGGACCCCATGGGTGGGGGGACCCAAGGGCTTTGGGGGGGACCCAGGTGGATGGGGGGTACCTAGGGCTTTGGGGGGGGACCCAGGTGGGTGGGGGTATCCAGGGCTTTGGGGGGGACCCAGGGCTTTGAGGGGGGACCCAGGTGGGTGGGGGGTACCCAGGGCTTTGGGGGGGGACCCAGGTGGATGGGGGGACTCCATGGGCTGGGGTACCCAGGGCTTTGAGGGGGACCCAGGTGGGTGGGGGGACCCCATGGGTGGGGGGACCCAGGGCTTTTGGGGGGGACCCAGGCGTCCGGGGGGACCCAGGCGCCCGGCCGTGCGCAGGAGCTGGAGGAGAGCTTCTCCCGCGCCTCCTCGGAGGCTTTGGCCGCTTTCGGCGACGGGGCCCTTTTCGTGGAGAAATTCATCGAGCGCCCCCGGCACATCGAGGTCCAGATCCTGGGTACGTCGGGGGGGGCTCTGGGGGCTTTGGGGGGGACCCCGGGGCTTTGGGGGAGGCTTTGGGGGGGCCCTGAGGCTTTTTGGGGAGTCTCTGGGGGCTTTGGGGGGGTCCCCGGGGCTTTGGGAGAGGCTTTGGGGGGGCCCTGAGGCTTTTGGGGGGGTCTCTGGGGGCTTTGGGGGGGTCTCTGGGGGCTTTGGGGGGGCCCTGAGGCTTTTTGGGGAGTCTCTGGGGGCTTTGGAGGGGGGTCTCTGAGGGCTTTGGGGGGACCCTGAGGCTTTTGGGGGGACCCTGAGGTGTTTAGGGGGGACTCTGAGGGCTTTGGGGTGACCCTGAGGCTTTGGGGGGGTCTCTAGGGGCTTTGGGGGGGACCCCGGGGCTTTGGGAGAGGCTTTGGGGGGACCCTGAGGCTTTGGGGGGGTCTCTGAGGGCTTTGGGGGGGACCCCGGTGCTTTGGGAGAGGCTTTGGGGGCACCCTGAGGCTTTTCAGGGGGTCTCTGGGGGCTTTGAGGGGGTCTCTGAGGGCTTTGGGGGGACCCTGAGGCGTTTACGGGGGTCTCTGGGGGCTTTGGGGGGGTCCCCGGGGCTTTGGGGGAGGCTTTGGGGGGGCCCTGAGGCTTTTCGGGGGGTCTCTGAGGGCTTTGGGGGGGCCCTGAGACTTTTGTGGGGGTCTCTGGGGGCTTTGGGGGGGCCCTGAGGCTTTTTGGGGAGTCTCTGGGGGTTTTGGAGTGGGGTCTCTGAGGGCTTTGGGGGGACCCTGAGGTTTTTGGGGGGACCCTGAGGCGTTTAGGGGGGTCTCTGAGGGCTTTGGGGTGACCCTGAGGCTTTTGGGGGGTCTCTAGGGGCTTTGGGGGGGACCCCGGGGCTTTGGGAGAGGCTTTGGGGGGACCCTGAGGCGTTTAGGGGGGTCTCTGGGGGCTTTGGGGGGACCCTGGGGCTTTGGGAGAGGCTTTGGGGGGTCCCTGAGGCTTTTAGGGGGTCTCTGGGGGCTTTGAGGGGGTCTCTGAGGGCTTTGGGGGGACCCTGAGGCGTTTACGGGGGTCTCTGGGGGCTTTGGGGGGGTCCCCGGGGCTTTGGGGGAGGCTTTGGGGGGGCCCTGAGGCTTTTCGGGGGGTCTCTGAGGGCTTTGGGGGGGCCCTGAGACTTTTGTGGGGGTCTCTGGGGGCTTTGGGGGGGCCCTGAGGCTTTTTGGGGAGTCTCTGGGGGTTTTGGAGTGGGGTCTCTGAGGGCTTTGGGGGGACCCTGAGGTTTTTGGGGGGACCCTGAGGCGTTTAGGGGGGTCTCTGAGGGCTTTGGGGGGACCCTGAGGCTTTTGGGGGGTCTCTAGGGGCTTTGGGGGGGACCCTGGGGCTTTGGGGGAGGCTTTGGGGGGGCCCTGAGGCTTTTCAGGGCGTCTCTGAGGGCTTTTGGGGGGACCCTGAGGCGTTTAGGGGGGTCTCTGGGGGCTTTGGGGGGGACCCCGGGGCTTTGGGAGAGGCCCCTCAATGGGGACTGTGAGGGCACCCAATGCCTGGGTCCCTTTTGGGGGTGCCCAGACACCGGGGTCCCTTTTGGGGGTGCCCGGACACTGGGGTCCCTCAATGGGGGCTGTGCGGGCACCCAATGCCTGGGTCCCTTTTGGGGGTGCCCAGACACCGGGGTCCCTTTTGGGGGTGCCCGGGCACCGGGGTCCTTCAATGGGGGGTGTGCGGGCACCCAATGCCTGGGTCCCTTTTGGGGGTGCCCAGACACCGGGGTCCCTTTTGGGGGTGCCTGGGCACTGGGGTCCCTCAATGGGGGGTGTGAGGGCACCCAATGCCTGGGTCCCTTTCGGGGGTGCCCAGACACCGGGGTCCCTTTTGGGGGTGCCTGGACACCGGGGTCCCTCAATGGGGGCTGTGAGGGCACCCAATGCCTGGGTCCCTTTTGGGGGTGCCCAGACACTGGGGTCCCTTTTGGGGGTGCCCGGGCACTGGGGTCCTTCAATGGGGGGTGTGGGGGCACCCAATGCCTGGGTCCCTTTTGGGGGTGCCCAGACACTGAGGTCCCTTTTGGGGGTGCCTGGACACTGGGGTCCCTCAATGGGGGGTGTGAGGGCACCCAATGCCTGGGTCCCTTTTGGGGGTGCCTGGACACTGGGGTCCCTCAATGGGGGTGCCTGGACACTGGGGTCCCTCAATGGGGGGTGTGAGGGCACCCAATGCCTGGGTCCCTTTTGGGGGTGCCCAGACACCGGGGTCCCTTTTGGGGGTGCCTGGACACTGGGGTCCCTCAATGGGGGCTGTGAGGGCACCCAATGCCTGGGTCCCTTTTGGGGGTGCCCAGACACCGGGCTCCCTTTTGGGGGTGCCCGGACACCGGGGTCCCTCAATGGGGCTGCCCAGACACTGGGGTCCCTTTTGGGGGTGCCCGGGCACTGGGGTCCTTCAATGGGGGGTGTGGGGGCACCCAATGCCTGGGTCCATTTTTGGGGGTGCCTGGACACCGGGGTCCCCCCGCTCTGACCCCGCCGGCGTTCCCAGGGGACCAGCACGGGAACGTGGTCCACCTCTACGAGCGGGATTGCTCCATCCAGCGCCGGCACCAGAAGGTGGTGGAGATCGCCCCGGCCGCCCGCCTGCACCCCGAGCTCCGCGCCCGCCTGGCCAGCGACGCCGTCCGCCTCGCCCAGCAGGTACCGGCACCCAGGAGTCTTGGGGGGGCACCCAGGGGTTAGGGGGGGGGACCCAGGAGTTCATGGTGGGACCCAAGAGAACGTGGGGGGATCCAGGAGAACATGGTGGGATCTAGGAGTCCATGGTGGGACCCATGAGAACGTGGTGGGACCCAAGAGAACGTGGAGGGACCCAATAGAACGTGGGGGGACCCAAGAGAACATGGGAGACCCAAGAGAACATGGGGGGACCCAAGAGAACATGAGGGGACCCAAAAGTCCATGGTGGGACCCAAGAGAACATGGGGGACCCAAGAGAACATGGGGGGACCCATGAGAACGTGGTGGGACCCAAGAGAACATGGGGGGACCCATGAGTCCATGGTGGGACCCAAGAGAACGTGGAGGGACCCAGGAATCCGTGATGGGACCCAAGAGAACGTGGGGGGACCCAGGAGTCCATGGTGGGACCCAAGAGAACATGGGGGACCCATGAGAACGTGGAGGGACCCAGGAGTTGGTGGGGGGGACACCCATGAGTCTGGGGGGGACACCCAGGATTTGGGGTGGGGGACCTGCACCCATCACCAAGGACCCAGGAGTTGGGTGGGGGGGACACCCATGAGTCCATGGTGGGACCCAAGAGAACGTGGGGGGACCCAGGAGTCCGTGGTGGGACCCAAGAGAACGTGGGGGGACCCATGAGTCCGTGGTGGGACCCAAGAGAACATGGGGGGACCCATGAGTCTGTGGTGGGACCCAAGAGAACATGGGGGACCCAAGAGAACGTGGTGGGACCCAAGAGAACGTGGGGGGACCCATGAGTCCGTGGTGGGACCCAAGAGAACATGGGGGGACCCAGGAGCTGGGTGGGGGGACACCCATGAGTCTGGGGGGGACACCCAGGATTTGGGGTGGGGGACCTGCACCCATCACCAGGGGACCCAGCAGTTGGGGTGGGAGCACCCCAGAGACCATGGAAGGACCCAGAAGTCCAGGGAGGGGGTGACAGATGCCCCTCTAAGGCGACCCACCACCGGGGTGGGGTCGGGGGGGACAACCTGGGTGTTTGGGGGACGGGGTGGGGGACACCCCGATGTCCGGGCTGACGTTTTGGGGGGGGTGGGTGCCGCAGGTGGGCTACGAAAACGCGGGGACGGTGGAGTTCCTGGTGGACCAGAGCGGGGGTTACTACTTCATCGAGGTCAACTCCCGGCTGCAGGTGGAGCACACGGTCACCGAGGAGATCACCGAGTGAGTGCCCGGACCCATGGGTGGGGGGCAGAGGGGGTACCCCCATGTTTGGGTGCTCCCCCCACCACCCCAAAATACCTGGGTGCCTCCCAGCCTTGGACACCTGGGTTAATGGGGTGGGGGGGGTGGCAGGATGGTTCTGGGTCTCTGGGGGGATGGGGGATGCCTGGGTGACCCTCAGATGGCTGGGTGCCCCCCCAAATGCCTGGGTGCCCCCCAATCACCTGGGTGCCCCCCCAGATGCCTGGATCTCTGGGGTGGGGGGGGTTGCAGGATGGTTCTGGGTCCCTGGAGGGATGCGGGATGCCCTGGTTCCCCCATCACCTGGGTGCCCCCCCAAATGCCTGGGTGCCCCCCAAATGCCTGGGTGCCCCCCGATCACCTGGGTGCCCCCCAAACACCTGGGTGCCCCCCCAGATGCCTGGGTCCCTGGGGTGGGGGGGGGTTGCAGGATGGTTCTGGGTCCCTGGAGGGATGCGGGATGCCCTGGTCCCCCTGATCTCCTGGGTGCCCCCCCAAATGCCTGGGTGCCCCCCGATCACCTGGGTGCCCCCCAAACACCTGGGTGCCCCCCCAAATGCCTGGGTCCCTGGGGTGGGGGGGTTGCAGGATGGTTCTGGGTCCCTGGAGGGATGTGGGATGCCCTGGTCCCCCCATCACCTGGGTGCCCCCCAAATGCCTGGGTGCCCCCCGATCACCTGGGTGCCCCCCAAACACCTGGGTGCCCCCCCAAATGCCTGGGTCCCTGGGGTGGGGGGGTTGCAGGATGGTTCTGGGTCCCTGGGGGGATGCGGGATGCCCTGGTTCCCCTGATCTCCTGGGTGCCCCCCCAAATGCCTGGGTGCCCCCCGATCACCTGGGTGCCCCCCAAACACCTGGGTGCCCCCCCAGATGCCTGGGTCCCTGGGGTGGGGGGGTTGCAGGATGGTTCTGGGTCCCTGGAGGGATGCGGGATGCCCTGGTCCCCCCGATCCCCTGGGTGCCCCCCGATCCCCTGGGTGCCCCCCAAACGCCTGGGTGCCCCCTGGTGACACCCGGGCAGCGTGGACCTGGTCCACGCGCAGCTGCAGGTGGCGGCGGGGCGGTCGCTGCCGGAGCTGGGGCTGCGCCAGGAGAGCATCCGGGTGAACGGCTGCGCCATCCAGTGCCGCGTCACCACCGAGGACCCCGCCCGCGGCTTCCAGCCCGACACCGGCCGCATCGAGGTGCCCCCCACCCCCACCTTGGGACCCCCCTCTTGAGACCCCCACTATGGGACATCTCCCCTGGGACCCCCCTTGAGACTCCCATGGGACATTCCCTGTGGGACCCCCCCTTAGGACCCCCATGGCACCCCCGCCTTGGGACCCCCCATGGGATCCCCCCGCCATGGGACCCCCCCCACCCCACCTTGGGACCCCCCTCTTGAGACCCCCACTATGGGACATCTCCCCTGGGACCCCCCTTGAGACTCCCATGGGACATTCCCTGTGGGACCCCCCCTTAGGACCCCCATGGCACCCCCCCCTTGGGACCCCCCATGGGATCCCCCCGCCATGGGACCCCCCCCACCCCACCTTGGGACCCCCCTCTTGAGACCCCCACTATGGGACATCTCCCCTGGGACCCCCCTTGAGACTCCCATGGGACATTCCCTGTGGGACCCCCCCTTAGGACCCCCATGGCACCCCCCCCTTGGGACCCCCCATGGGATCCCCCCCATGGGACATCCCCCCCCACCCCACCTTGGGACCCCCCTCTTGAGACCCCCCCTATGGGACATCTCCCCTGGGACCCCCCTTGAGACTCCCATGGGACCCTCATGGGACATTCCCTGTGGGACCCCCCCTTAGGACCCCCATGGCACCCCCGCCTTGGGACCCCCCATGGGATCCCCCCCCATAGGACCCCCCCCACCCCACCTTGGGACCCCCCTCTTGAGACCCCCACTAAGGGACATCTCACCTGGGACCCCCCGTGGGACCCCCATGGGACCCCACCCATGGGACATCCCCTGTGGGACCCCCCCTTAGGACCCCCATGGCACCCCCGCCTTGGGACCCCCCATGGGATCCCCCCGCCATGGGACCCCCCCCACCCCACCTTGGGACCCCCCTCTTGAGACCCCCCCTATGGGACATTGCCCTTGGGACCCCCCTTGAGACTCCCATGGGACCCCCATGGGACATCCCCTGTGGGACCCCCCCTTAGGACCCCCATGGCACCCCCGCCTTGGGACCCCCCATGGGATCCCCCCCCATAGGACCCCCCCCACCCCACCTTGGGACCCCCCTCTTGAGACCCCCACTAAGGGACATCTCACCTGGGACCCCCCGTGGGACCCCCATGGGACCCCACCCATGGGATCGTGCAATGGGACCCCCTATGGAACCACCCCTAGGACCCCCCATGGGACCCCCCCATGGGGGACCCCCAGCACCCCCCCATGGGACCCAACTTGGGACACCCCCCTTGAGACCCCCGTGGGACACCCCCAGCACCCCCCTATGGGACACCCCCCCCATGGGAACCCCCCATGGGACACCCCCAGCACCCCCCTATAGGACACCCCCCTATAGGACACCCCCCCATGGGACCCCCAAGGGACACCCCCAGCACCCCCCCATGGGACCCTGCTTGGGATCCCCCTTGGGACCCCCCTAAGACCCCTCCCATTAGACGCCCATATAGAGTCCATAGGTGCCCATAGGAGGCTCTACAGGGGCTGTGTGGGACCATATAAGGTCCTGTAGCAGCCTCTATAGGAACTCTGTGGGACCCTACAGGGTCCATAGGTGCCATAGGAGCCTCTATAGGGGCTCTGTGGGACCGTATATGGTCTATAGGTGCCTGTAGGACACTCTACAGGGGCTCTGTGCGGTCATATAGGGTCTATAGGTGCCTGTAGGAAGCTCTGTAGGGGCTCTATGGAATGGAGGGGTGCCCATAGGAGGCTCTGTAGGGGCTCTATGGGACTATATAGGGTCCATAGGTGCCTGTAGGAGGCTCTATAGGGCCTCTGTGGGGCCCTATAGGGTCTATAGGTACCTGTAGAAAGTTCTATAGGGTCTCTGTAGATTGGGGGGAGCCCGTAGGAGGCTCTGTGGGGCAGGTGGGTGCCCACAGGAAGCTCTATAGGGGCTCCACAAGACCCTATAGACCTTGTAGGTGCTTATAGAGGTATCTATACGGTCCACGAGTGGCTATATGAGGCTCTATAGGGGCCCTGTGGGGTGGGTGGGTGACTGTAGGAGGCCCTGTGGGGCAGGGGGATGCCCACAGGAGACGCTATAGGGTCTCCAGAGGACCCTATAGGGCCCGGGGGTGCCTATAGAGCTATCCATAGGGTCTGGGGGTGCCTATATGATGCTCTATAGGGGTGGGTGAGTGCCCACAGGAGGCCCTGTGGGGCAGGGGGATGCCCATAGGAGACTCAATAGGGTCTCCACAGGATCCTATAGGGCCCATAGGTGCCTCTAGAGCTATCCATAGGGTCTGGGGGTGCCTATATGATGCCCTATAGGGGTGGGTGAGTGCCCACAGGAGGCCCTGTGGGGCAGGGGGATGCCCACCGGAGGCCCCATAGGATCTCCCCAAGACCCTCTAGGACCCGTGGGTGCCTATAGAGCTGTCTATAGGGTCCGGGGGTGCCTATATGATGCCCTATAGGGGTGGGCAGGTGCCCACAGGAGGCCCTGTGGGGCAGGGGGATGCCCACCGGAGGCCCCATAGGGTCTCCCCAAGACCCTCTAGGACCCGTGGGTGCCTATAGAGCTGTCTATAGGGTCCGGGGGTGCCTATATGATGCCCTATAGGGGTGGGTGGGTGCCCACAGGAGGCCCTGTGGGGCAGGGGGATGCCCATAGGAGACTCAATAGGGTCTCCACAGGATCCTATAGGGCCCATAGGTGCCTCTAGAGCTATCCATAGGGTCTGGGGGTGCCTATATGATGCTCTATAGGGGTGGGGGGGTGCCCACAGGAGGCCCTGTGGGGCAGGGGGATGCCCATAGGAGACTCAATAGGGTCTCCACAGGATCCTATAGGGCCCATAGGTGCCTATAGAGCTGTCTATAGGGTCTGGGGGTGCCTATATGATGCCCTATAGGGGTGGGCGGGTGCCCACAGGAGGCCCTGTGGGGCAGGGGGATGCCCATAGGAGACTCAATAGGGTCTCCACAGGATCCTATAGGGCCCATAGGTGCCTCTAGAGCTATCCATAGGGTCTGGGGGTGCCTATATGATGCCCTATAGGGGTGGGTGGGTGCCCACAGGAGGCCCTGTGGGGCAGGGGGATGCCCACCAGAGGCCCCATAGGGTCTCCCCAAGACCCTCTAGGACCCGTGGGTGCCTATAGAGCTGTCTATAGGGTCCGGGGGTGCCTATATGATGCCCTATAGGGGTGGGTGGGTGCCCACAGGAGGCCCTGTGGGGCAGGGGGATGCCCACAGGAGACTCTATAGGATCTCCAGAGGACCCTATAGGGCCCGGGGGTGCCTATAGAGGTAGCCATAGGGTCCGGGGGTGCCTATATGATGCTCTATAGGGGTGGGCGGGTGCCCACAGGAGGCCCTGTGGGGCAGGGGGATGCCCATAGGAGACTCAATAGGGTCTCCACAGGATCCTATAGGGCCCATAGGTGCCTCTAGAGCTATCCATAGGGTCTGGGGGTGCCTATATGATGCCCTATAGGGGTGGGGGGGTGCCCACAGGAGGCCCTGTGGGGCAGGGGGATGCCCACAGGAGACTCTATAGGATCTCCAGAGGACCCTATAGGGCCCGGGGGTGCCTATAGAGCTGTCTATAGGGTCCGGGGGTGCCTATATGATGCCCTATAGGGGTGGGTGAGTGCCCACAGGAGGCCCTGGGGGGCAGGGGGATGCCCACCGGAGGCCCCATAGGGTCTCCCCAAGACCCTCTAGGACCCGTGGGTGCCTATAGAGCTGTCTATAGGGTCCGGGGGTGCCTATATGATGCCCTATAGGGGTGGGGGGGTGCCCACAGGAGGCCCTGTGGGGCAGGGGGATGCCTACAGGAGACTCTATAGGATCTCCAGAGGACCCTATAGGGCCCGGGGGTGCCTATAGAGGTAGCCATAGGGTCCGGGGGTGCCTATATGATGCTCTATAGGGGTGGGCGGGTGCCCACAGGAGGCCCTGTGGGGCAGGGGGATGCCCATAGGAGACTCAATAGGGTCTCCACAGGATCCTATAGGGCCCATAGGTGCCTCTAGAGCTATCCATAGGGTCTGGGGGTGCCTATATGATGCTCTATAGGGGTGGGGGGGTGCCCACAGGAGGCCCTGTGGGGCAGGGGGATGCCCACCGGAGGCCCCATAGGGTCTCCCCAAGACCCTCTAGGACCCGTGGGTGCCTATAGAGCTGTCTATAGGGTCCGGGGGTGCCTATATGATGCCCTATAGGGGTGGGGGGGTGCCCACAGGAGGCCCTGTGGGGCAGGGGGATGCCCACAGGAGACTCTATAGGATCTCCAGAGGACCCTATAGGGCCCGGGGGTGCCTATAGAGCTGTCTATAGGGTCCGGGGGTGCCTATATGATGCCCTATAGGGGTGGGTGAGTGCCCACAGGAGGCCCTGGGGGGCAGGGGGATGCCCACCGGAGGCCCCATAGGGTCTCCCCAAGACCCTGTAGGACCCGTGGGTGCCTATAGAGCTGTCTATAGGGTCCGGGGGTGCCTATATGATGCCCTATAGGGGTGGGGGGGTGCCCACAGGAGGCCCTGTGGGGCAGGGGGATGCCCACAGGAGACTCTATAGGATCTCCAGAGGACCCTATAGGGCCCATAGGTGCCTATAGAGCTGTCTATAGGGTCCGGGGGTGCCTATATGATGCCCTATAGGGGTGGGGGGGTGCCCACAGGAGGCCCTGTGGGGCAGGGGGATGCCCACAGGAGACTCTATAGGATCTCCAGAGGACCCTATAGGGCCCATAGGTGCCTATAGAGCTGTCTATAGGGTCCGGGGGTGCCGGCAGGTGTTCCGCAGCGGCGAGGGGATGGGGATCCGCCTGGACGGGGCCTCGGCTTTCCAGGGGGCCCTGATCTCCCCCCACTACGACTCCCTGCTGGTGAAGGTGGTGGCCCACGGCCCCGACCAGCCGGCCGCGGCCGCCAAGATGAGCCGGGCCCTGGCCGAGTTCCGCATCCGGGGGGTCAAGGTGGGGCCGGGGGGGTCCTCGTGTGATGCACGGGGGGGGTTGGGGGGGGGGCTGGGGGGGATCCTCGTGCGACGCACGAGGGGGGTTGGGGGGGGTGGAGAGGGAGGGGGTGGGGGATCCTCGTGCGACGCACGAGGGGGTTTGGGGGGGATGGAGGGGGGGGTGGAGAGGGAGGGGGTTGGGGGGGTCCTCGTGCGATGCACGAGGGGTTTTGGGGGGCGATGGAGGGGGGGGTGGAGAGGGAGGGGGTTGGGGGGGTCCTCGTGCGACGCACGAGGGGGTTTGGGGGGGGTTGGAGGGGGGGATGGAGAGGGAGGGGGTTGGGGGGATCCTTGTGCGATGCACGAGGGGGTTTGGGGGGGATGGAGGGGGGGATGGAGAGGGAGGGGTTGGGGGGATCCTCGTGCGATGCACGAGGGGGTTTGGGGGGGATGGAGGGGGGGGTGGAGAGGGAGGGGGTTGGGGGGGTCCTCGTGCGATGCACGAGGGGGTTTGGGGGGGGATGGAGGGGGTTGGGGGGGTCCTCGTGCGATGCACGAGGGGGTTTGGGGGGGGATGGAGGGGGGGGTGGAGAGGGAGGGGGTTGGGGGGGTCCTCGTGCGACGCATGAGGGGGTTTGGGGGGGGATGGGGGGGGGGATGGAGAGGGAGGGGGTTGGGGGGGTCCTCGTGCGACGCACGAGGGGGGTTGGGGGGGGGGATGGAGAGGGAGGGCGTGGGGGGGGATGGAGAGGGAGGGGGTGGGGGATCCTCGTGCGATGCACGAGGGGGTTTGGGGGGGGATGGAGGGGGGGATGGAGAGGGAGGGGGTTGGGGGGGTCCTCGTGCGATGCACGAGGGGGTTTGGGAGGGGTGGAGAGGGAGGGGTTTGGGGGGTCCTCGTGCAACGCACGAGGGAGTTTGGGGGGGGGATGGAGAGGGAGGGGGTGGGGGGGGTCACACAACGCACTAGGGGGGTCCCCACACACTGGGGGGGGTTCCTCGTGCGCACGACGGGCATTGTGCACCCGCACCGGGCTCCTCGTGCATCGCACGAGGGGGACCCCCCACCCCCCCCCCCACCCTGGTGTGTCGCACGAGAAGGGGGGGGGGGGGGGGGGGCTTGGATGCCCGGCCCCTCGTGCGTCGCACGCTGACGGCCGCGTCTCCCGCAGACGAACATCCCCTTCCTGCAGAACGTCCTGGCCCACCCCCAGTTTTTGGGGGGCGCGGCCGACACCCAGTTCATCGACGAGAACCCCGAACTCTTCCACCTCCGCCCCGGCCAGAATCGGGCCCAGAAGTTGCTTCATTATTGGGTGGGGGGGTGGGGATGTCTTGGGGGGGGGGCCTGGGGGGTCTAAGGGGTCCCTGGGAAGGGTCTTGGGGGGCCCTGAGGGTTCTAGGGGGGGTGCTGGGGGGGGTCACTGGGGACTCTAAGGGGGCCCTGGGGAGGTGGGGGGGCCCTGGGGACTCTCAGAGGTCTCGGGGGGGGGGGTCTTGGGGGGCCCTGGGGAGCTGGGGGGCCCTGGGGATTCTAAGGGGGCCCTGGGGGGGTCTAAGGGGTCCTGGAAGGGTCTTGGGGGGCCCTGAGGGTTCTAGGGGGGGCACTGGGGGGGTCACTGGGGACTCTAAGGGGGCCCTGGGGAGGTGGGGGGCCCTGGGGACTCTCAGAGGTCTCGGGGGGGGGTCTTGGTGGGCCCTGGGGAGCTGGGGGGGCCCTGGGGATTCTAAGGGGGCCCTGGGGGGGTCTAAGGGGTCCCTGGGAAGGGTCTTGGGGGGCCCTGAGGGTTCTAGGGGGGGTGCTTGGGGGGGTCACTGGGGACTCTAAGGGGGCCCTGGGGAGGTGGGGGGGCCCTGGGGACTCTCAGAGGTCTCGGGGGGGGGGTCTTGGGGGCCCTGGGGAGCTGGGGGGGCCCTGGGGATTCTAAGGGGGCCCTGGGGGGGTCTAAGGGGTCCCTGGGAAGGGTCTTGGGGGGCCCTGAGGGTCTAGGGGGGGTGCTGGGGGGGGTCACTGGGGACTCTAAGGGGGCCCTGGGGAGGTGGGGGGGCCCTGGGGACTCTCAGAGGTCTCGGGGGGGGGTCTTGGGGGGCCCTGGGGAGCTGGGGGGGCCCTGGGGATTCTAAGGGGGCCCTGGGGGGGTCTAAGGGGTCCCTGGAAGGGTCTTGGGGGGCCCTGAGGGTTCTAGGGGGGGCACTGGGGGGGTCACTGGGGACTCTAAGGGGGCCCTGGGGAGGTGGGGGGCCCTGGGGACTCTCAGAGGTCTCGGGGGGGGTCTTGGTGGGCCCTGGGGAGCTGGGGGGGCCCTGGGGATTCTAAGGGGGCCCTGGGGGGGTCTAAGGGGTCCCTGGGAAGGGTCTTGGGGGGCCCTGAGGGTTCTAGGGGGGGCGCTGGGGGGGCCCTGGGGACTCTAAGGGGGACTCTAAGGGGGCCCTGGGGACTCTCAGAGGTCTCTGGGGGGGGCCCTGGGGGGGGTCTTGGTGGGCCCTGGGGAGCTGGGGGGGCCCTGGGGATTCTAAGGGGGCCCTGGGGGGGGCCCTGGAGGGGTCTAAGGGGTCCCTGGAAGGGGTCTTGGGGGGCCCTGAGGGTTCTAGGGGGGGCGCTGGGGGGGGCCCTGGGGACTCTAAGGGGGCCCTGGGGAGGTGGGGGGGCCCTGGGGACTCTCAGAGGTCTCTCGGGGGGGTCCTGGGGGGGGTCTTGGTGGGCCCTGGGGAGCTGGGGGGGCCCTGGGAATTCTAAGGGGGCCCTGGGGGGGTCTAAGGGGTCCCTGGGAGGGGTCTTGGGGGGCCCTGAGGGTTCTAGGGGGGCGCTGGGGGCGGTCTAAGGGGTCTAAGGGGGGGTCTTGGGGGGCCCTGAGGGTTTTAGGGGGGCCCTGGGTGGGCTGGGGGGCGCTGGGGGCTCTCAGGGGTCTCTGGGGGGGCCCTGGGGACTCTAAGGGGGCTTTGGGGGTCCCTGGGGGGGTCTTGGGGGTCCCTGGGGGGGTCTGGGGGCTCTGAGGAGTCCTTGGGGGGGCTGGGGGGACCCTGGGGGCTCTAAGGGGTCCTTTGGGGGGGCTGGGGGGGGTCTTGGGGGTCCCTGGGGGGGGCTGGGGGGGCTCTAAGGGGTCTCTGGTTGGCTGGGGGGGGGTCTTGAGTGTCCAGGGGGGGCCCTGGGGGGAATTGGGGGGGGTCTTGGGGGCTCTCACGGGTTTGGGGGGGTCTTGGAAGGTTTTGGGGGGGTCCCTGGGATTTCGGGGGGTCCTGACCCCCCCTGACCATATGCCCCCCCCCCCCCCAGGTCACGTGATGGTGAACGGCCCCAGCACCCCCCTCCCCGTCAAGGCGAAGGCGGCGCTGGTGGAGCCCCACCCCCCCCCGGTGCCCATGGGTGAGCGGGGGAGGGGCAGGGCGTGGCACCTCCTTGGCGTGTGCGTGGCGTGTGCGTGGCGTGTGCGACGGCCCCGGGGCGGGCGGGCGGCGTGTCGCGGCGTGCGCGTTGGGGAGGGGGGTTCGTGGCGTGTGCTTGGCGTGGGCGTGGCGTGTGTTTGGCGTGACGTATGTGCTTGGCGTGTGCAGGGCAAGCTGCTACCGTGTCCTTGGCGTGTGCTTGGAGCATGTGCCGGGTGTGGGCGTGGCGTGCTGCGGCGCGGGCGTGGCGCATGCGGGGCGTGTGCACGGCGTTCCATGGCGTGTGCTTGGCGTGTGCGTGGCGTGTGCATGGCGTGTGCTCGGCGTGTGCGTGGCATACTGTGGCATGTGCGCGGCGTGTGAATGGCGCGTGCATGACATGTGCTTGGCGTGTGCATGGCGTATGCACGGCGTGTGCATAGGGTACTGTGGCGTGTGAATGGCGTGTGCGTGGTTGTGCCTTGGCGTGTGTGTGGCATTTGCATGGCGTGCGCATGGCATATGTGCTTGGCATGTGCACGGCATACTGTGGCGTGTTTATGGTGTGTGCTTGGCGTGTGCCCGGCCGGCCCTGGCATGTGCATGGCGTGTGCATGGCGTGTGCATGGCATGTGCATGGCGTGTGCATGGCGTGTGCATGGCGTACATGCTTAGCATGTCCATGGCATACTGTGGCGTGTTTATGGTGTGTGCTTGGCATGTGCCTGGCCTGCCCTGGCGTGT
The DNA here is from genome assembly GCF_964195595.1 of Calonectris borealis. NCBI lineage: Eukaryota > Metazoa > Chordata > Aves > Procellariiformes > Procellariidae > Calonectris > Calonectris borealis. The sequence goes on along the minus strand of NC_134348.1, from coordinate 246,670 downwards.
GCATGGCGTGTGCGTGGCGGGTGCGTGGCGGGTGCATGGCGTACATGCTTAGCATGTCCATGGCACACCGTGGCGTGTTTATGGTGGGTGCTTGGTGTGTGCCCGGCTGGCCCTGGCATGTGAATGGCGTGTGGTTGGCATGTGCATGGCGTGTGCATGGCATGTGCATGGCGTGTGCATGGCGTACATGCTTAGCATGTCCATGGCATACTGTGGCGTGTTTATGGTGTGTGCTTGGCATGTGCCTGGGCTGCCCTGGCATATGCGTGGCGTGTGCTTGGCGGGTGCGTGGTGGGTGCATGGCGTACATGCGTAGCATGTCCATGGCATACCGTGGCGTGTTTATGGTGGGTGCTTGGCGTGTGCCCGGCTGGCCCTGGCATGTGAATGGCGTGTGCTTGGCATGTGCATGGCATATGCATGGCGTGTGTGTGGCGTGTGCGTGGTGTGCGCATGGCATACGTGCTTAGCATGTCCATGGCACACTGTGGCGTGCGCATGGCGTGCGCATGGCGTGTGCATGGCGTGTGCGTGGCGTGCCCATGGCGTGCGCATGGCATACACTGGCGCGTTTATGGGCGCGTGCTCGGCGTCTCCCCGGCCCGCCCTGGCACGCGTGTGCCACGCCTGTGCCGCGCCCCCCCCCGCCCCGCCTGACCCCGCCCCCTCCCCGCGCTGCCGCAGGGCCTCCCCCGGCGGGGCTGCGGGCGGTGCTGGCGCGGGAGGGCCCGGGGGGCTTCGCCCGGGCGGTGCGGGCTCACCGGGGGCTGCTGCTGACCGACACCACCTTCCGCGACGCCCACCAATCCCTGCTCGCCACCCGCGTCCGCACCCGCGACCTCGCCCGCATCGCCCCCTTCGTCGCCCACGCCCTCAGCCCCCTCTGCAGCATGGAGACCTGGGGAGGTGAGCGGAGGGGGCGTGGCCTCGGGGAGGGGGCGTGGCCTCGGATGGGGCGGATCCCGGTGGGGTGTGGTCGGAGAGGGCGTGGCCCGAGGGAGGGTCTCGGGGTGGGGCATCAGTGGGGGGCACTGTGGGTATGTTGGCCTCGGAGGGGCGTGGCCTTGGAGGGGCGGGGTCGGAGGGGCGGGGTCGGAGGGGGCGTGGTCCGAGGGAGGGTCTCGGGGTGGGGCATCAGTGGGGGAACTGTGGGTATGTTGGCCTCGGGGGCGTGGCCTCAGGGGCGGGGTCTTAAGGGGCGGGGTCTGAGGGGGCGTGGCCCGAGGGGGCGGGGTCTCGGGGTGGGACATCAGTGGGGGGCACCGTGGGTATTTTGGGTTCATGGGAGGGGAGGGATGTCCCAGGGGGGCGGGGCTTTGTTGAGGGGCGTGGTCTAGAAGGGCGGGGCTTTGGAGGCCAGGGAAACTGTCCTGGGGCGGGGCTTTATTGAGGGGGCGGGGTCTCAGGAGGGTTATGTGCTGGGCTCACACAGGTGGGTATGCTGGGGGCGTGGCTTTGAGGGGGCGTGGCTTTGAGGGGGCGTGGCCTGCCCTGGCTGGGACTTAATGACATCACAGGGATGGGGACGGGGGGGCGGGGCCAGAGCAGCTGGGACTTATGAGGTCCCCAGGTGGGGCTCCCCCCAGGGAGGCGTGGCTTCTGGGGGGCGGGGCTTAACCAGGTGGGCGGGGCTTCACCTAGAGGGCGGAGCTACACTGAGGGGCAGGTCTTGCTGAGGCTTCACCGGGGGGGGGCGGAGCTTCAGAGAGGCAAGGTGTCGGGGGGCGGGGACTTCACCAGGGGGTGGGGCTTAACGGCGTGGGCGGGGCCTCACCGGGGGGGTGGGGCTTGCACGGGGCGCACTGGGGCCCGGCACGCAGGCGAAGGCGGGGCTTGCGCAAAAGGAGGGCGGGGCTTGCGCAAAAAGGGGGGCGGGGCTTGCGCAAAAGGAGGGCGGGGCTTGCGCGAGGAGGGGCGGGGCTTGGCGAAGGCGCCAGCGCGAGGCCGGGGCGTGTCCGGCAGGCGCCACCTTCGACGTGGCCATGCGGTTCCTGCACGAGTGCCCCTGGGAGCGGCTGCGGGAGCTGCGGCGCCTGGTGCCCAACGTCCCCTTCCAGATGCTGCTGCGCGGCGCCAACGCCGTCGGCTACAGCAACTACCCCGACAACGTCGTCTACCGGTGGGGGCGGGGGTGGGGGGGGATGGGGGGTGTGGGGACATTGGGGGGGCGGGGGGGCTGTGGGGGGATGGGGGGTGTGGGGGGATGGGGGGCACGGGGACATTGGGGGGACGTGGGGGCGTGGGGGGCTGTGGGGGGCTGGGGGGCGCGGGGACATCGGGGGGACGTGGGGGCGTGGGGGGCTGTGGGGGGATGGGGGGCTGGGGGGGGCATGGGGGGCTGGGGGGGGATGGGGGGCGCGGGGACATTGGGGGGGTGGGGGCGTGGGGGGCTGGGGGGGGATGGGGGGCTGTGGGGGGCGTGGGGGGCTGGGGGGGTGTGGGGGGCTGGGGGGGGATGGGGGGCTGGGGGGGGATGGGGGGTGTGGGGACATTGGGGGGACGTGGGGGGCTGTGGGGGGATGGGGGGCGCGGGGACATTGGGGGGACGTGGGGGCGTGGGGGGCTGGGGGGGGGCATGGGGGGCTGTGGGGGGATGGGGGGTGTGGGGACATTGGGGGGACGTGGGGGGCTGTGGGGGGATGGGGGGCGCGGGGACATTGGGGGGACGTGGGGGCGTGGGGGCTGTGGGGGGATGGGGGGCGTGGGGACATTGGGGGGACGGGGGGGCGGGGGGGGCTGTGAGGGGATGGGGGGCGCAGGGACATTGGGGGGACGTGGGGGCGTGGGGGGCTGGGGGGGGCTGGGGGGCTGTTGGGGGCATGGGGGGCTGTGGGGGGATGGGGGGTGTGGGGACATTGGGGGGACGTGGGGGCGTGGGGGGCTGGGGGGGTGTGGGGGGCTGGGGGGGGCATGGGGGGTGTGGGGACAGTGGGGGATGAGGGGACACCAGAACATGGGGGGACGAGGGGACATGGGGGTGATGGGGGGACACCAGAACATGGGAGGACGGGGGGACACCAGAACATGGGGTGATGGGGGGACACCAGAACATGGGGGTGATGAGGGGACACCAGAACATGGGGTGATGGGGGGACACCAGAACATGGGGTGATGGGGAGACACCAGAACATGGGGGGACACCAGAACATGGGGTGATGGGGGGACACCAGAACATGGGGGGACACCAGAACATGGGGGGACGAGGGGACACCAGAACATGGGGGGACACCAGAACATGGGGGTGATGGGGGGACACCAGAACATGGGGGGACACCAGAACATGGGGGTGATGGGGGGACACCAGAACATGGGGGGACACCAGAACATGAGGGGACGAGGGGACACCAGAACATGGGGGGACGAGGGGACACCAGAACATGGGGGTGATGGGGGGACACCAGAACATGGGGGGACGGGGGGACACCAGAACATGGGGGGACGAGGGGACATGGGGGTGATGGGGGGACACCAGAACATGGGGTAATGGGGGGACACCAGAACATGGGGGTGATGAGGGGACACCAGAACATGGGGGGACACCAGAACATGGGGGTGATGGGGGGACACCAGAACATGGGGGGACACCAGAACATGGGGGTGATGGGGGGACACCAGAACATGGGGGGACACCAGAACATGGGGGACGAGAGGACACCAGAACATGGGGGTGATGAGGGGACACCAGAACATGGGGTGATGGGGGGACACCAGAACATGGGGGGACACCAGAACATGGGGGTGATGAGGGGACACCAGAACATGGGGGGACGAGAGGACACCAGAACATGGGGGTGATGAGAGAACGAAGGTTCCCCCTAACCCCCCCTCGCCCCCCCCTTCTCCCCAGCTTCTGCGAGGTGGCGGTGGCCAACGGGATGGACATCTTCCGCGTCTTCGATGCCCTCAACTACCTCCCCAACCTGCTGCTGGGGGTGGAGGCGGCCGGGCGGGCGGGGGCGGTGGTGGAGGCCGCCCTCTCCTACACGGGGGACGTGGCCGACCCCACCCGCACCAAGTACGGCCTCGACTACTACCTGGGCTTGGCCCGCGAGCTGGTGGCCGCCGGCACCCACATCCTCTGCATCAAGGTTTGGGGGGGGTCTTGGGGGGGGGGGTGGGGGAGTGGGGGAGGGGGATTTGGGGGGGTCTTGGGGGGGGTTGGGGGGTGGGAGGGGGATTTGGGGGGGTCTTGGGGGGTGTTGGGGGGGTGTTGGGGGGGTGGGAGGGGGATTTGAGGGGGTCTTGGTGGGTGTTGGGGGGGTGGGAGGGGGATTTGGGGGGGTCTTGGGGGGGTTGGAGGGTGTTGGGGGGGTGGGAGGGGGATTTGGGGGGGTTGGGGGGGATGGGAGGGAGGTTTGGGGGGTGTTGGGGGGTGGGAGGGGGATTTGGGGGGGTCTTGGGGGGTGTTGGGGGGGTGGGAGGGGGATTTGGGGGGGTCTTGGGGGGGTTTGGGGGGTGTTGGGGGGGTGGGAGGGAGGTTTGGGGGGTGTTGGGGGGTGGGAGGGGGATTTGGGGGGGTCTTGGGGGGGGTTGGGGGGGTGGGAGGGGGATTTTGGGGGGTCTTGGGGGGGTTTGGGGGGTGGGAGGGGGATTTGGGGGGTGTTGGGGGGGTGGGAGGGGGATTTGGGGGGGTCTTGGGGGGGGTTGGGGGGGTGGGAGGGGGATTTGGGGGGGTCTTGGGGGGTGTTGGGGGGGTGTTGGGGGGGTGGGAGGGGGATTTGAGGGGGTCTTGGGGGGTGTTGGGGGGGTGGGAGGGGGATTTGGGGGGGTCTTGGGGGGGTTGGAGGGTGTTGGGGGGGTGGGAGGGGGATTTGGGGGGGTTGGGGGGGATGGGAGGGAGGTTTGGGGGGTGTTGGGGGGTGGGAGGGGGATTTGGGGGGGTCTTGGGGGGGTTGGGGGGGTGGGAGGGGGATTTGGGGGGGTCTTGGGGGGGTTGGGGGGGTGGGAGGGGGATTTGGGGGGGTCTTGGGGGGTTTGGGGGGGGGGGGGGGATTTTGGGGGGGTGTGGGGGGGTGGGAGGGGGATTTGGGGGGGTCTTGGGGGGGGTTGGGGGGGTGGGAGGGGGATTTGGGGGGGTCTTGGGGGGGGTTGGGGGGGTGGGAGGGGGATTTGGGGGGTCTTGGGGGGGTTGGGGGGGTGGGGGGGGGGGGTCTTGGGGCTGGGGGGGTTGGGGGTGGGGGGTGTTTGGGGGGGTTGGGGGGGTGGGAGGGGGATTTGGGGGGGTCTTGGGGGGGGTTGGGGGGGTGGGAGGGGGATTTGGGGGGGTCTTGGGGGGGGTTGGGGGGGTGGGAGGGGGATTTGGGGGGTGTTCGGGGGGTGGGAGGGGGATTTGGGGGGGTCTTGGGGGGGTTTGGGGGGTGGGAGGGGGATTTGGGGGGTGTTGGGGGGGTGGGAGGGGGATTTGGGGGGGTCTTGGGGGGGTTGGGGGGGTGGGAGGGGTATTTGGGGGGGTCTTGGGGGGGGTTGGGGGGTGGGAGGGGGATTTGGGGGGGTCTTGGGGGGTGTTGGGGGGGTGGGAGGGGGATTTGGGGGGGTCTTGGGGGGGTTGGGGGGTGTTGGGGGGGCTGGGAGGGGGGATT